>NC_072767.1:22040325-22115619 GCF_022539595.1 Amphiprion ocellaris | reverse complement strand
AGGAAATGAAGTTCATCAAATGAACACTTGATATTTGCTGATAACGCTCATTAAATTACTGAAGAAATCCAACATAAAAACCTGTAAACTCTCAGGCAGCTTTTGTTAAAGTTTGTCTATAATTCTATCATCATGTTCTGGAACCAGGACTCTGCAGAAGTTCCTTCAATCAGATACTTGTGTGTTTCTATTTAAGGCCTCAGGTTTGAACGTACAGCAGAGGATTAGAAAGGAGTGATTTTAATATTTAAATCAGTCCAGTAAATGTTTGGCGTGAAAATTATTAAAATTTTGATTTAGATAGATACGTGTCAAATAATATTGTAGAGTCTCACTTAAATATATCCAAATGAGTTCAGTGTATTTACATTTTATAGAATATTTGATTTCTTAATCTCAATACTGTAGGGTCTGACCCTAAATATTATAATTATGTAAATCTAAATAATAAATAATATTGTAGTGCAGAGTCATAAACTTTAATCAGCTAAACTTACATAATAAATATCACTGCACAATCTTAACCTGAACATTCATATTATTGAGGTAAATTTACATAAATCATGATATTCTAGGGTCTTAACTGGGATATTTCTAACATTAATCTTTTTGTATTGTGCTGATAAACAACAATAACCCGACTTCCAGATAATATTTGTTGTCTGTGATTGTGAGACTAAATTCCTCCACATTCTGGAACTGGACTGAATTTCCCAAAATGGAAACATGGACAGAATTTAACACTCATGTATCCATGGCAACGCTAACATTTCTGCTTCTTACCAAAGTTCACAACACAAGTAAAGATTTTAATGTAAAACTTCAGGGATGACTGCTAACCATAAGTATTCTGATCAATACTTCATGATCAATATCAGGACACGTTACAACTCCAGCTGTTACATTAGACTGCAGTTATTCACAGAGAAATTAAAACATCACATTCCTCATAAAAACTTGATGGGACTTTTATTAAATAAAGTGTTGGTGAATAAACAGTGTAAAAAGTGCAAAGCAGCTCCATTAAATCAGGAGATGTGAGACTTCCACAGCATGGATCACCATCTGCTGTGTTGATTCATAGCTGAATGTCAGAATGAACTGAGATAGAAAAGCTGCTTTGAGCTGCAACATTACGGTCTGACAATCCAACACCATCACAGTTTTCATCTGGTTGTTTTGCTCCAACATGCTGTGAAGTTCAGTTTTTACCTGAATCAATACAGAGATTCTATTTCCAACCAAGACTGGAATAAAAATTAGAATGTTATGAGGTTATTAATGCAACTAAATCCTTTCAGATGGAAGGATTTACTTCCAAGTTCTAATTCAAGTTTCAGTTGGAACACATTGCATTCACAAAGAAAAACAGCGATACCTTCATAGCAACATTTAATAAACCTAAAGCTTCCCTGTTGGCTCATTGGTGGAGTTTGTTACTGAGCATCTGAACCTTAAATCCAGTGAGACGACCATCTTCAGTCGAGGCCAGTCAGAGAACTTCAAGACCTTCCATCAGCTGGACCAGATGTGGCATCATCTCCCTCTGAACATCTGGATGACAGGAGAAAAGACAGAAATCAAACACAGATCACAGAAATATAATTTATTCACTTTCATCATTTTATAAAAGTAGCATGAACTTTATTAAAACTTGACAATATCAGTTATGAAAGTAAATGTTTTTATCTCATGTTGAAGCTAAATTTAAAGTCAATTTTAATGATAGTTTATCCTGAGAGGAGTGAGAATGGAGCTTTTCTTTCCTTTTTAGAATATTCCCTCAAAATATTCTGTTTATTATTGGATTTAGAAGTATTTTTCTTTACTTATTTATTTTTAGATACCTCAGACTGATGCACTTTGCTGGTTTGCAGATAATTTCATGTACAATGACAAAAACCACAAGACGGAGTTTCTTTGCGAAAAATCTCTTTTTTAGTCTACTTTATTTTCACATAAATAAACTTAGAGTATGCATCGTGACAAGAAAACACTAATACAATCGTCGCAGGCTATTTAATGATAAATTTGCTGTAATTGAAAAAATTAGGTTAGAAACGATAGAAACGATAGAAGAGAAATGGCACGATAGACACTTTTCTATCGTTCTCACGATATGTATCGTCATATCGCCCAGCACTAATCTGTGGGATGGTCCAGGATCAGCCTGGTCTAGGTAGGATCCACCCTGCAACCCACAGGACCCACAGAATCCACAGGACATCCCCAGAGGTTCTGAGTTTTAGCAGCATAAAGGGACCAACACAGTATTAGTCAGGTGGTCAAAATGTTATACTGTTATATTGTCATGCTGATTATATGATCAGTAAATGTTACCATCAATTATAACGTCCACATTGATCAAGAAAAAAAACAAACTATCAGTTCATTCAGAAACTGTGGGGTTAAACCTAAAAACACAGACCTCAACAGCAGTTTGTTTCAGAGCAGAACACCAGCTGGTTTTGACTAAAGAAGCTTTCAAAGCAACAATTAAATGACAGTTTTGTTCTCATTAAGTTCACAGAGTCAGCCAAAATAATGGACACACATCAGGAAAAGATAAACTTTTATAAATATTTCATTTGTATAAGTACTTCTATACATATGGATACCTCTTTCTAAGTTTGATCAAATCACGATAACTCTGTGTCCTGTTGTACGATGTTTTCCCAACAAATGGCGCTACCCTCATGAATGTAGCATCAACACGTGACGTCTACAACACAAGAGAAATGTCTGGAAGCCAGTGGCCACCACTTTGAGCACCTCTTGTAATTGTAGAGGCCAATGATAACTTTTATTAATCTTGTGATGTCTGAATAAATTTGGTGTTGAAATATTTATGCAAGTTTTTCTTTTCCTGATGTGTGTAAACATTATTTTGGCTGACTCTGTATAATGGGTTTCTGACAGGTCACCAGGCAACATCTTTTTATAATAATGACAAACATACCTGCATTCTACAGGAGTGATTTTCCTCATGTGCAGGTAAAGATGTGTGAGGAGCTTAGAGATGACAGGAGCAGGAGTCATCCTCACTAATTCAGCTTCCACCTAGAAACAGAAAGACCACAAACAAACACACTGATATACTCTCAAACGTTCAACCTCACAGCCTCAAAATATCTGTTTAGGAAGAGTTGTGTTTCTAAATTCTGCTGAAAGCATTGACAGACATTCTCTTAAAAGGTTGTGTAAAAAGCAGCCTGTCCTCTGAGCTACTGAGAAATCTTCCTGAACAAAGTTTCTACATGTAAATCAGCTCAACAAAAACTAAAGCCTCAGTCAGAGATAACAGGTATGACAAATTATAAACAACTTTCTGCTTCAACCTCACATAAAAAGGGGAGTTTAACTCATCAGGTGACTGAAAATGAACGGCTTGTGCAGTTCTAGATCCAAAAGTAGGATGTTTCATCTCATGTTTTACTACAAATACATGTAGTAATAAATAAATACAATGGCTGGTTGGTAGTTTATTCACTATTAATGTCATTGTATAAACTGGATTGAACTTGAGCAGTGGAAGAGAGAAGGAATTTAATGAAATTATGGAGATTCAGAGAGGTAATGTGCAATGTTAAGTTAAGCGCGGTTTAATTCAAACCAGCTGAATGTTAAACTTCAGTGCAGCTCAACGGGTTTCAGTTAATCTTAAAGTACAATAACTTTTTTAAAAGCTAAAATACACAGCAGAGAAATACAGGTTGAGAAGTTCATTCTAATGACGGACTGCTGCGGCAGCAACTAACACAGGTGTTCAGCGGTAAGTTAGCCACCTGTGTAATTAGCCCGCTAGCTAACTTAGCCGCTTAGCTAGCTAACGCGTCCGGACCAACTGCTCAAACACGACAAAACACAACTCTTCACAAGTCGCTGACTTAACGTACAACAAAATAACGCTACTGGTTAGGAGTATTTATCTTCTTACCGTGTTTCACTCCAAAAACAAGGTCAACAGCAGCCACAGATGCTACCAGACGTGCCGACCACATAGCTATACATTGACTAGATACGCTAGCGCGCTGTCTTCTATGGTCTGACCAATCACTGCTCTCTGGCTCCGCCCTCTGAGAATCTTGTTGTGGTTTGGCTCCACGCTTGCTGATGACCACTTCCGGTCTCAGAAAATGAAAAAAACTGACCTTTTTTCGTTTCTGTCTCTTACTGATTTTATTTTTTTGTTATTCTAAATCTAAAATGAAAATCAAAGCATTTTTAAAATTTCGTACATCCCTTTTTGATCATGAAAAGGAAAAACGCCTTGTATTTCAATTTTAATTTTTGTATTTTAAAACGAAAATCAAATAACCACTCGTTTTTTGTTTTTCAATACCCGTTTCAGAACGGAAAATCCAATTGCCAGATAAATACACAGACCAACACTAGTCATCAAGCAAGACTATATGCATAGCATATAAATTAGAAAAATGAGAAGAATTGAACACATATTCTCAGAATTTATATCGTTGAATTAAGAACAGTTAATAATATGAGAATTATGTTGCTTTTCCATTCTCACTCTTTTAGTGTTTCCTGTCTTGAATGGTTGAAAAAGTTTATTATTAGTAACCTACATATGAAGCATTTTGCAACATTAGAACTGGTTCAATTAAAACAAAGACACAAACTTACTCTCTCCTTACAGTTTGTTATTACTTTGATTGTTAATATTCTAAATGTTTTACACACCTATCCTCAGGTTATCACTGAAAAATATCGCACTAAGGTAAAGAGTATTCCCTCCATCTTATTAGCATTTCATCCTCCAGCATCATGAGGTGCTGGTGCTGTGGCAGTTGCCATGGCTATTGTTGCTATGGAGCAGTTTGTGAGGTGTGCAAGGAGGCAGGTGGTAGCGAGGTGGAGAAGGCACAGAAATCAAGACCCAGCAAACCCACTGAGCCAGTTATACATTTAGGTCTCTCTCCTTGGAACAAGTTTAGCTTAATTTAAAGAATGCTGCTGCTGATATTGATAACAATGTACTGTGTTTTTTTGACCATATAGGTGACATATTAGGGTCACAAAGTGGATAGAGGGCTCTTTAGAATCATCAACCTACATTAAAACTATATTTTAAACACAGGATGCCTTGATTATTGGTTATTTAGTTTCACAGTTTGATTTTACAAGTTTATACCATGTCTTGCTTTTTGTTGCTGCCTAACTGTTAATACATGCAACATTTTGGTCAGCTGAGGCTGTTTTAAAATAACTAGCTATATAAATTAACTTGATTTCGATTATAAAGCAAAACCAATCGGAAAAAACCCCAACATGCCTCGAAATGTCTTATTTTTCAGCAATTCTAGCATCATTTGTTTCATATCTCTCTTAATCTCCTTTTTAAAGCAACATAAAGGTGCCACAGGTACAGTAGTCAAAAATTGTACTCTCTAAAATGGGTTTCTGTGACTGTTGTGCTGTACCACACTCAAATTTTGATATGATAAAAAATGGGATTCTCTAAATGTTTCGTGTTTCTAAAGTTTTATTTCTTTAGTCTTCTACTTTGGTCTTGTCTCTGTTGTTTTATAGTTGGAATCAACAATCATCTTAATCAGTTTCTTTATTCCATTTAATAAATTGTTTGTTTTTCTACAGCAGAATCAAAAAAGCTTTCTGAACTCTGGATCAGAGGCTGGAGATGTTTTTTATAAATGCAGCTCATCATGTGGAAGAGCAGGCTGCCTGGTCAGTGTTTCGAGGCGGGGCTAAATTCAGTTTTGCTTAAGATTGGCTACCTGATGAAGCTTCTACCACGTGGTGACAGGGGCCAGCCAATGGGTAATCTTGGGGCGTGGCTACGGAAGCGTCGCCACCATCCAGCCATCATGCTAGCTGAACAGTGTAACTAGCTTTGCGAACTCATGCAGTGGCAACTCGGGTTATGTTTTTTAGGAGTGTAGTTTCGTTATTTTTCATGGACACTAAAATATAGCATGGAAACCACAGCTTGTGTATGAAGGTGACTGTTTTCTCCGCCAAGAGGACCGGATAGGGCAGCTGTCTCGGTTAACTAGCCTGTAAGCTAGCGCGGCCATCACGAGCAGCACAACGGACACCGAGCCACAAGTCGGCGTTTCGACGTTGGAGATTTCTGCCATCATCATGGAGAAGGTACTCATCACACTCCATGCTTACAACATTAATTTAAGCTGTACTGCAGTTCTCAGAGGGCATATGTCAATAGGGAGTTCGCTAGCTGTGGGTAACAGTGAGCTAGCTGTTAGCCACACCTGCTCCTGCTGCTGGCATTCATTTCCAGAGGCCGAGCCGGCATCGATCTGAGCTCTGAGCTGCTCAGCTCCGTCTTGTTCATTCGAAACCACTTGCTGCAGTCCGTCTGATATCACATCCAGTGTGGAGGTTAGTGGGGACGTTACAGGGAGAGCAGCAGGCCTGTTCGTGTTCATGGGCTGCTAAGATGAGGGAACGCCCAACACTGACTCAGTCACTGTTACCCACTGTCAGGACTCACCTCCACTCAGCTCACATCTGGATGTAAAACTGTTGACATCTGCACTAAGATCATCCGATGACTTATTACTGTTGTGACGACATTGTTCTTGTCAGTAACAACTTGCTAAAAATAGAGTGTTTGTGAAGGGAGATAAACAGATGAGGGTGAGTTTAAATGTAAGATGCAGGGGCACATTCAGGTGTGTTTCATGTTGTGGCCAGATGGAGCCACAAAAAAATCTTCAGGTGAATCCCAAAAACCAAAAGCATCGACTCAGTTTCAGGAATTCTATTGTGCTGTTTTAGTGTAGAAGTGACAGAAATGTACAATCATAAATGGATATGCCTTGGTTTTGTATTTTGCACACAGACTAGTAAAGGTACATTTTGGTAATTTGAACAACATTCAAGTTAGCCTGGAAGAAAAAAGGCTTATGATTTTAAATGTAAAGATTGTGTCTTAATTATTACTAATTATTAATTATTATATATATATGTGCTAAAGACAGCTGTGATGAAGTTCAGGGCTCAACTATGTAACTAATAATTTAACTCTGACTGATAATCTGTGAGTCTGTGACAGTTCACCTGTCTGAAGCGAGTAAAAGCACATAGTATTATTTGTCATGAGATCCTGGTTGATTCTTTCTCCATGTCTGAGATTATTTATAGTTATAGGTAATTAATGAAGATACTGCTGTGTAGTGTGTGTGCAGCTCTCTTTCTTTGGAGACATTCAGATCAATCCTGCTGCTGTCTGATGCTGCAGGTATTAATAAACTCAAAAGAAAGACTCCTACAAATGGCTGGAACCTCCTGTTAAAGTTTTTAGGTCTGTGTGTCAGTAAAACTAAAAGAACAAACTGTGTCCTTTGTGCTCTCTTTAATGTTTATGGACGGGATGCTCAGCTGAATGTAGTTGCCTTCGCTGAAACTTGGACATTGAAGTTTCAGGGAATGAAGTTGACCTTTCAGAGCTAGGGTGGGGTGAGATTTCAGAGGAGGCCGTGGTCCCTTCTTGGAGGCACTCAGATGAAAGAAAAGACAAACCAGAGCTGCAAGGTCTCATTATAACATCACTCTCTTCCCACAGGCTGATTTCTTGAAAGGACTGCCTGTCTACAATAAGAGCAACTTCAGCAGGTTTCATGCAGACTCTGTGTGTAAAGCATCTGTGAGTAGCCTCTAATCATAGTTATTATTTGTTGTGGATAGTATGCTCAACAGTTGTTTATAATCTTTGATCATAGTATGTACAAGTCACATAGACAATTAAATGTGCCGTATTTGCCTCTTAGCTGAATTCTACATTTAATAATGCATAAGGAGAAGAATCAACTGAAACCTCTAACGTCTCTGGTCTGTTGTACAGAATCGTCGACCTTCTGTGTACCTTCCAACACGTGAATACCCCTCTGAACAGAGTAAGTACAGTAAAAATCTGGGTTTTAAATTAAAAGTGAAGATTAATCAACAAAAGCCTTTGTTGTGGTTTATTATTGACATGCTGTCACTCAAGGCTAAACTAGCATCATCTCACACTCTAAGTTAATCAGTTTTAAATGTAGTCTGTCAGTAATGTGGTTGTGTTTTCCCACAGTTATTGTAACAGAGAAAACCAACATCCTCCTGCGTTACCTTCATCAGCAGTGGGACAAAAAGGTGAGCATGTGCAGTTCTCTAGAGGTAATTTTCTCGGTTTACCCCCAATTATTAACAGTAATTAGTCTTTGTAGTCTGAAGTCTCTATTAGATCTCAGTTGATCACAAGTGTTATAAAGCAATGACCTATCTTTGGTCCTTGGTACAGTAACTGCATTATTTTTAAAAAGGAATTTTGTGATTTTTCTGACTTCTGTTTAATTGTTTGTGTCAAACAGAATGCAGCAAAGAAGCGGGAACAGGAACAAGGTGAGAGCGACAGCCCAGCTCCCCCAAGGAAGATCGCCAGGACAGACAGCCAAGAGATGAATGAAGACTCATAAGTGTGTGTGCTTGTGAGAGAATGTGTGTCTGTTTGCATATGCAGGGTATAGCCAACAAAAACAAGGGATAATCCGACTTAAGTAAGGACTTCTGGCCGATGTACGCTATGGCAGGATGCCTATCTTGGCATGACATTAAGTCATCCATAGAGAATTAGGGAGATTCCCATCAACAAAGCAGCCATTATGTGTAACGATCATGTGCATGAAAATTATGTAAGCAGAAATGTTTCTGTTAGTTTCTGATACTGACAGAACACAGCTGTCAGAGAGGGAACACTGCAGTTGAATGATGTTGGCTATTCCCTGTGTAGTTCAGTATACATGTATATGTTTGTGTGCATGCTGAGCTGTGAGTGCGTATTGTGTGTTGTGCTGTATGTGTGAGGTGAGTGCACAGTTGAAAACGTGAGTAGATTTAAGATGAGACGGATTTGACAGATAAAGTCAGACACTACTCTTAAGAACATAACTGGTACATGACTTGTGTAGCCTTCTGTCAGCTGGAGAGTCTGTTCTGATTTGTGTGAACATTTTGTTACTGTTTTAATTTTATTATAAATATTATTGTTTATGTATGGCAATGAGCTTCCTGCCAGCCACAGTGCCCACCCTCTCAGTTTCACTGCCCACTTTGCAACCACATGGGGGCATTGCAACATTTCTCCACACTGTTTGAATCAGCAGAACCAGGAATGCACTGTGAAGAACAGCACAAAGTAGAAGCAACTCTTCCAGAATCCCCCTTAGACGTGTGTTTATGGTGAATATTCATATCCGCATTCTATTCTGGGCCTTGTGATCATAGGATAAATGTTGTGTTGGTGTGTCTGAGGAGTATTTTTGCATCTAGCACCACCTTCTGGCTAATGGAGGCTGGTAAGAATGGGATTTTCTCTTGAGTTTTAGCTGTTCTTTAACCAAAAGATGTAAAAGAAATGGAGGGAAAGACAATTTAAAAAAATTAAATATTTCGACTGCATTTTTCCAGTTGCACCATTTGGCAACAGCACAGATAGTGAAGAAAAATATCTATAGCTATGTTTGGAAAAGGGAAAAGAACGCATTATGTTGTGTGTGTAAATAATTACCAGTACCAGAATTAGTTTATCCAATGGAGCATCTTTGTGTCTGCCTTTTTGTAAAATAATACATGCCCATGGATACAATAGAAAATGACCCTTGTGAAAGTAAGGAGGAGAGTCCCGATGCCCAGTGGATGTTATCTCGCCTTGCATGTTGATGTTTTCACAGCTGGGTGTTATATTCCTGGACCAGTAATACAACTAAAGGGGTGTTGGGTTGTGGTGTTCTCTTGCGTGACTGTGGAAGGTATTAGCCTAGAGGCCTTACAACTTGTCATCATGGTTCGGACCCGTTTGCTCCCCCAGCTCAGGGTCCGGGTTAACTGTTCTGTTCGCCTTGTCTTCGTGACAGCCCTGGATGGTTTTTGTGTGTGAGCTGGCTTAGATGAACACAGGGGGGTTTAAAGGGGTGTTGTACTTTCAGCCATAGAATGCACAATAAGCATGCACTAAGCAAAGTGCAGTCGCCATCCTGCCTTGTTCCTGAGATTCAGTTTGTATTAGTGTCATATACTGTGCAACACTGAATAAAGCTTCTTTTTTTAAACGTTCTTATCACTGCCCGGCAGAGTCACATTGAAGCCTCCTGTCCTTTTATCAGTCGATGCTGCAACGTGGGTTGACAGTGTGGTCAGTCATCTTCCTACCTACAGTGTAAATACGCCCCGTTTTTCAAGCATAAAACCACGTTCTGCTTCTGTTCAGATAGACTGTTCGACGACACCCTAAGCCTTGCCCCATCATGTGTGTTAGATCAGATACATTCTTTTTAGCTTTGCTCAAATAAAACTGGATTGAAACTGGGCTGTTGTCATGTGGTATTTAAAATACAATCTTCTGAAAGACCTACTACTCACGGTAACATGTGAGGGAATAAACATGCGTAGTGATGGTTTTACAGGAACAAGCTGGTCACAACACATGAAATGCATTTGAAATAGTTTTATTAACTATTTTTCAGGTCTTACAAAAATATGACAAAATAAATTAAAAGAAATAAATCCCATTTCCCAGTATTTTTCTTTAAAAGATCTTTTTTTTTGTACAGTGGTACATTGGAAGAGCGTATGATGTTCTGTAAGTGAGGCTTCCATGAAAATGTCTCAATTTTGAGGTTAGGGTCAGGTTTTAATGTAGCTGTAACCTCTTCACATCCACTCTGAAAATCCGGAACACATTTCATTTACTAAATCCACTCAGTCCTTTACCACTGATTTCACATTGATAATTCTTATACACTGAAGATAAGCCCAAACTCATGAAAGAAACAGTTGCTTTGATAGTGAATTAGAGATGTGTGAGGAATCTCAGCTGTCTGAGCTGCAGTTCTAATACGAGGGGATTCCTGCGTTTGGCTCGATACAACAGTGATGCTGCTGCTTCTGGCATCGGATGCAGTTTTCGGTGAAACCAAAAGCTGTTCAAAATCTGTTACTTCATCTCAATTAATGCTTATTTCAAGACCTCTATAATAACAGGACGCCAAATGTTTTGCTACAGCTGAGAGTGCAAGGTTGAAAGAAGTGGTAAATTGGTTTATACTATCCATTTCTACTCTATGAAGCTGTTAAATAAAGCGGAATATGCACACAGACACGACTTAACCTCCTCTTCACTGTGACCTGATCTCTGCCTTCACATTTCACTCACATCCTCTCTGAGCAAATGTTCAAATGACGAAGAATGGACTCCATTGCATCATGATGTCATTCATCCCTGATATCCAATGGGTTTCATTAAACTGTTCTCAGCTACGTTGTACCATCCTGATCTCCGTCGTCCCCTTTAACTGTGAGAATGATGCCCAAAGACACGACACGTATAAAATGTCTCTCAGCCTTGCACTTCTCATTTTACATTTATAATGAACAGTGGCGTCCAGATATAAAAAAGAACGTACTGCAAAATGACAGTAAAATGATACCTGGGACACATTTAATACCAATAAGATCTTTTTGCCCGTCTGTGGAAGTAAATTTTCATCTCTTTTTTTCTTAGGCGGGTGACTGGAAAATGGACTACACTTAAAAAAAATTGAAACATGAAGCAGCAACAAAACCCACAAAAAAACTGTTACTAGTTGTCAAATTCTGTAAACACAAAGCAGCCAATGGAATAAATTGTTGTTTTAATTGTGGATCAGGGCAGATTCTTTACATTAAGTGTGAGACAGGAGGGAGCTGACACCAATAGTGACAAGTGAGGGGACACAAAGAAAAGATGCATAGAGTCTGGGATGGGGAGAACGCAGTCTGAGCTGGAGGAGGGGAGTTTAACCTAGCATTATATTGTATTAAAAGTCAACTTCAACTCAGTGTTATTGCCAGAATCCTTGCTGGAGGTGAACATGTGGAAATGCATAGTTAATGTTTCTCTCTCTCAGCCTACAGTACAGTGCAATGGCCTCTAAAACCTGTCAGCGTGTACCTCTTCTCATGACTTTATAATGCGTTTCCCTTTCAAAGTGCACCTAAACTGACGCCGGACACCAAAATTTTGCCGCCTCTGCTGAACACTGATGACGAGTAACAGATGTTAGGAGAAAACACAATCATGAATCAGAACAACATTCTTCTATGCAGATGAACTGGCACCACCTTCTGGAGACCCTGCAGAAGTGAAATACCTGTTAAATGGTAGATGATGAGATTGGTTACTTGAAGATTTCTTTTTAACCATAAGTAGTGTTGAAGTACAACAGAATATACAGACAATACAGTACTATGCAAACGTCTCGGGCACTTTCATATGTTTATATTCTTATCCATCATGGGTCCGATTCAAGTTAACAACCATATATTCAGGGTTGTAAAGCACTATCTTCAGCAACAAGAAGTGTGTGGACTCCATCAACAGATGGTGCGACCCAGACACATCTTTGTTGTTGTTTTTTTTGTTTGTTTGTTTACTGCACTTTAATCTAATAGTAATTACTATATTTTTGAAAGAATCCTCACTTCCTTGTAGTGCCTAAGCCATCTGTAGAGTACGGTACATCTTGGGTTGACAGTATAATCTTAAAAATTCTGCTTTAATTGTAAAAAAGGAAACTTCCATCATCTGCAAAAAAGTGCACATAAAAGCAATATGGAGACCAACTATTGTAAATACAAAACAAAACATCGGCTCGTCTGAATATTCTGAAATCCCATACTTTCTGAGAGCAGGGACAGGTGAGAAAGATCGCAAACACCATGTGAAAAGAGGAAACAAAAATAAATAAAGTCCAGCGTTTGCATAACGTAATGAGGCAGGCTGGTGTCGGGCCTCTCTCCTGCAGAGAAAGACGCATTTCTATGCAGGGCGTCAGGGTTTAGTGCAAATGTTACTTCTTTAAGTCGATGCTCATTTGCCAAGTCTGGGTAGAGTGTGTGGAGAGAAGCACCATCTGTGTTTACAAGGTGCTCTATGGGCTTGGATGGAGAACAGCATGGAACAGGCATCCATGCTCCATTTTCTCAAAATCACCTTCATCTGCTTTTCCTTTATTTATTTATTTATTTATTTATTTTGTTTCCTTTTTTCTAGTCTACCTTCCATTTTGCATTCTTGGGAGAAATAATGGTTCTGATAACTGGACTTACTAAGCTCTTTACTTCAAACAAATCAGTTTTTTTGCAACAGGATGGGAGGAAGTGTTCAAAGCTCAGACATCACCTCTGCTTTGAAAATAAAGCTGGTGATACATCGGGTGATTATTAAGGAGGGGATCTTGATAAGAATTATTAAAACACTGACTGATATTGCTTTTCCATTTTTCCACTTCAGTACAAAAGTGAAGGGCCCAAGAATTCCTCACAGGTAAAAATGAGACAGATATCTAATGATCACTTGTGTTGTAACACCTAAAAAACACTCTCAGTAGTTATTTTATCGGTAATCCTTTCGTACCACCATGTAAGTTTTTGAAATCTCTGTCCTCCACAGCAGGCTGTTATGTCCTAATGTGAGGCCACAGAGATGCTTACAATTTCTGACTAGAAGAAATCAAGAAACACAGCTCTCTGCTTTAAAGGCTTAAAAATATTAGAAACGCAGCTCATGCATTTCTTTATGTATTGCAGACAAGGAAGTATTGGTATGTTTGTGTGTGTGTAAGGGAGCGTGTGTGTGTACGTGTGAGTGTGTGTGTGTGTGTGTTGGTTTTTTTCGGTCATGATAGAAGGGCTTACGTCTTTCTTACAAAGCCTGTTTTGTGTCTGTCAGCTAAAAAGCAAACCAAAACAGCAGTCGTCTCTCATCAGTTTCATCTCCGCTCTGCTTCAAGTACTTCTACACATGGCCTGTGACAGCACAGAAGGTGGGTCAGGCCTTTCCTCACAGTAAACACATCACCTCTTCGGTGAGGATGTAACCAAAGACCAAAGTTTTTTTTCTCTCTGGAGCCATTAGATTTTAGAACCGGCTGGGTCCAAGTCTGTTGAATGACCGTTCTCGGACCCTTCCCCTCCAGGCGAGGGGATCTCGTCTGGAACACCATTCAAGTCAGATCGTGAGGGTTGTCTCTCTGATGTCTGTGATGATGATCCTTCTCCAGATCTGGGCAGCGGAGCCCCGTTCACACACGTTCCTCCCTCAGATTTCCCAAAGTTAAACAGCTTCCCAGGGTTGAAGGCTTTGCTGGGTGACTGAGAACGCTCCTGAGAGCTGCTGCCTGATAATGAGGATGATGATGATGACGATGCTGTTGCCGTGGTGTTAGTGGCTGTGGCGGTGGCCACAGAAGCTGCGGCACCTTCCTTCTTATTCTCAGGTGACTTGAGGAATTTGAAGCTCAGGAACCCGGGCAGTTTGGGCTCGCTGCCGGTGGGTGACTGAGGGGATCGTGCACCGCCTGAGGAGAACTTACTCTGCAGGGGGATGATCTGTTTCAGCTTCATCACGTTATTATTGGCCAGCAGGGAGCTCGGCCTCTTGGGCTTGTCCGACCCGCTGCCCCCTCCTCCACCTCCAGAACGTGATTTGCTGCCATGACTTTTGTCGTGGTGGTGATCCCCAGAGGAGTCACCTTTGCTGTCATCCCGCTCCCTTTCTCTGCGGGCCATATGCTCCGCCTGCCGCTGCCGCTCTTCCTCCTCCCTCTTCCTCCTCTGCAGCTGCTGGTAATGCTGCTGTGCCTGCCGCTCGTGCTTCTGCAGAGGAAACAAACCCACAATGTGTTTATTAGAATCAGCACAAGTCCAGCTAACTATCGCAATACTGCAGTGCTATCCATCCAACAAATCCCTTACTACAGGAAGAACCCTGCAATAGTTCTGCAGGGACCACTACAAGATCATTTCTTTCTTATATTGTGCAGTTTAGCTGATTGCTCTTATTGCAACGCAAATTTGTTGATGCAATGTTGCAATAAGTTTAAAACAAATTATTATATTAAAAAAAACGTGCAGTGCTGCAGTGAAGCACAGTAAAGTTAATGAGGCAGTCTTTAAGAACTTCTCAAACTGCCTCAAACATTCTATATTTAACAATGAACATAAATGTTCCTCACTTACAATTTTTCCATTACACATTTATATTGTCTGATTTTGCGTCATTCTTTACCTTAAAGGCCTCTCTGCGCTGGTAGTCCAGTTTAGCCATCTCTTCTCGGACCCACGTAGGAATGTCAGGAATAGCCACATGGATGACGTACTTTAATAGGATAGCAAAGTGCTGCAAACAGATGTAAAAAAAAAAAAAGTAGAAAGAACTGCTTGCAATGAATCAAATAGTTTTAAAATTAATTAATTGTTGTATCGTATAATATCACAAATAGGGTGCAGTGGTTCAGAATACATAAAAAGTGATTTTGCTCTGAGTAATTGTTGCGCAACAACAAAAAAATATCCTTCTGATGGGTCTGACTTCTTTATCAGGCCAAGACAGGGCTGCAGGCTGTTTACCTATTTGTGAATATAGACAGCCACAGAGTGCAGCGCTGATGGAACCGGTGTCTAAATATGTTACAAGCTCTGGGAGCAACGCAGAAATGGCTTTAAATCATTTGTTCATGCTTTTGCAAAAGACTGGCCAGTTGAAAACCATTTCATGTGTATTGTCAGTTTGAACACCTTTGATGTTTAAATTCTTGAATAAGTAGTTTTATGACAAATTTTAGTTTTAGTGTCTGGTCATACTTTGCAATTTCCCAGAAAGAATAGAATAGAAGGCTCAGATATGGAGTATCAGCACAAACTGTGTTTGCCATAAAAACACAACACAGTGATGCATGTATATTGTGCCATATATCCTTCCAAGTCTTTGCAGGCAGAGAAATCTCAAGCAGAAGTCACGGTTTTTGCAGCTGGCATGTGTTCTGATTAGCACAGACTTTGTGCTGGGTCATAGGAAAAGAGTGATTTTGAAAATGCTGGTGCCTAGAGAAAGTTTGAAAAAAAAAAGCTCTGCACTAAGCACTTCAGGCTGCCGAGCAGGAGCGAGCGTCGGTACCTCGAGGATGACGATGGAGATGATGGCCATCTCAGGGCTGAGCCATGGAAAGAGGCGCTGCAGCTGACCACACTGACCAATCAGGTAGCAATTCACAATGATGGCAATCAGGCCCATTGCTTCCATTGCAGTCTGTGAAGGAGAAAAAAAGAGCAGCCTTCAGCTTTGCTGTTTCTGACTCTGGGCTTTGCAGGGAACATTAAAAGTTCTGTCAAATTCTTCTCTTCTGCTCAGTCAATTCAGACAGATTCTGTCAGCTGCTAAATGTATTGTCATTGCTACAAACCAGTTAATATCATTGCAGTTTACTTAAATATCTATCAACTGCCTTAAACTTTCAACTAATGTCTTCTGACATCTGCACAGCAGAAGTCTGCATCACGAGAGTATATTAGCTGTCATTGTTATTTTCAATCAATGCTAAAACATCCTGAGTCTCTTCACTTTCACAGCATATTTCTGACCTGCCACTGGCCGATGCTCTCTACTCGGATTCCAAAAGGCCTCTGCAGACCAGTGCACAGCTTAAAGGCATCACTGCGGATCTCAATGATGTTGTTGATGAGAGCACACATGGCAGCCAGAGGAAAGGCAGAGGAGAAGAGCACCACGTAGCCAAACTGGACAAACATCTCTTGGTAGTCCTGGAAGGTGTCCTAAGAGGGACAAAGTGAACCAGAAAACATCAGCTCTAACAGAGGCTGAATGCTGCCATTTGGCTACAAAAATACAAGACTGAGTTTCTGCAGACCAAATCAATGTGCAATGGTGCCAAATAATAGAAGAATGTATTTTTAACTAGCTGTTATATGGCCATTTATAGCCTTTTGGAACATAATCCAGTGTTATTCACATCACATTAAGGACACTTGTGAAGGTCATGTAACTGTGTGGGATGAGAGATTCTGTAGGATTCATTTTGCAGTGCTTCATATGAAACCTGAACAAAGTAGGAGAAGAATGAGCACAAAGTATATGGCTGCTGTTTGCCTTCAATTGCACAACACTGGAAATTACAGGAGAAATCTGTCTACCTGGGTGTCACGTCTTTCTAAGCAGGGAGGGTATAGAGCATGAGTCTCATGCATTTTTATAAATAACTTAAATTTGATAGAAATCCTCCATCTTTGACTCAGACAAAAATTTAAAACAGTAGTAATGCAAAGTTGTGGCTCAGTTAACCTTGTATGCATACAAGAGAAGTAGCAAATTAGAGGCAAACGTTTGAATGTTTTTGGTTGCAAACAACCCACACAACAGTAAAGATGTGCCGTTGTCTTTGCCAGCCACTTTCCAATAAACAGATGCTGCAGTTGGCTAATGGCCTTACAAGCTCAAGGAAGTGTGTTTGAATAGATTTTGTTAAACTCAAGTTTTTTTTGAAAGTTCTGAGAGTTTCACATTCCTAGAACCAATGAATTGTAATTTTTAAGGCTTCACAAATCCCTACAACCGAGGTGATGGATAAACTGTTACCATGACAGTCATAACAGTAAATATAAGAACTGGAACTCATCCGTAATGGATTCAAATCCTGTGCAGAGCATGCAGGTTGAGTTTAATATGGAATTCTTCTTACAGCATATGTCTGCATGCAGCTCTCCATCTCAGCCTGAGTGAGCGTGGTGCTCTCTCTCTCCTCAGGAGGATCCATCCACGATTCCCTTTTCGTTTTCGCCTCAACTCTCTCTGCGCTTCGGCCTCTTCTTCTGTGACGCAGTGACGTGCTGCTCTCAGACCCAGAAGGCAGCGATGCAGCGCTGCCAGCAGCAGCAGCAGCAGCAGCAGCAGCAGCAGAAGCAGCGTTAATTCCCTCAGTCCCACCTCCTGCTGCGTCCTTCACATCATGGATGCCATTATCATCGTCATCGTCACACATTTCAAACACAGAGGCAGGGTCCATTCCTTTTTCCACCATAGTGGGGCTCCCCTCCTCCAGGAAACTGTGGTCCATGGGGGGCCCAGGATAAGCAGGCCTTCTGTCCACCTGAACAGCAACAACATTGATCAGCAATGTCCTCTGACACTTCATTACCACTAACAATAGTTGTTGCCATTTGTCTCCTTAAGAAATGATCAGCGTTCTGCAGCACATTAACGCACATCAGTGTTTTACCTTCTCTATGAAGCTGACTTTCCTCAGCTTCAAACCGCAGTCGATCAAACTTTCCTCCTCCGTCTCTCCTTCACTGAACCTCCCACTGTCAGCCTCATCTCTCTCACCTCCCTCCTCCTCATCAGGCACTCCACATCCCCCGTTCAAACACTTCTTGTCCCTGAGAGGAGACGAAGGTGCAGGCAGACGTCAGACTAACTGTGTATATGAACCACTCGCCGCGGTGTTCCGAAGGTGTATTTACTCAATTTTCAACAGGCATGAATCATAGCTGCATGCAGTCAGCAGACAATGGAAGACACAGTGACTTTCTATTTAAACTCAGGCACGGCTGTTGGTAGTGACTAATACTGTGAGTGTTGGTGTGAATGACAACTAAGTACATAATTGTTATTATTCATCAAGCTGTAGAACAAAGTGTCACTTCTTCTAAATGGTTAATTTCACTTTCCACAAATGTGTAGTAGCAGCCCTGCAGCACATGGTTATTCTCTTTCAGTTAACTGCATTCATTCTGAGCTGATTTTCAGTTTGAATAATGACTGTGACCTTCTTTCTGGCTGCCCCAGTCCAGGCCTGGTACCCCTCAGACCAGGTCCTGGCATGGCCTGGTCAGTGGGAGAGGCCTGGGCTTTTCCAGCTGCCAGTCGGGCATATTTCAGCAGCACTGAGAGCAGCAGGTCCCACACAGCTCTCAGTGTTAGCTCCCCCAGCTTGTGGCGCTCGTACAGGTAAGGCTGCAGCACCTCCTTCACATTTTGAAGGAACTGGCGTATGATGAGTAGAGTGGCCAGCATCTGACAGAGACAGAAGGAAACAGTCACAATGCTGAGAGACCACAACAGGAAGCAGTCAGAGTATTGAAAAGAAACAACCCAGAGAAATGCAAACAGCCTAAAATTGAAGCAGGAGGATCAGCAGAACAAGAAGAGAGGACGCAATCACAAGCTGAGAGAGCAGGAGGATACACCCTCAAGGAAACAAAATGCATTGAATCAATCAAAAGACTATTATGTATGCATACTATACCCACAAGCAAATCAAATAATGCAGAAATGCGCAGCGGAACAGTTCCCTATGCATTCAAAATTTCATATGTCAGTGACCAGCAGCAGTGCGGTCACAGTTTATACTCCTTCTGATTTTCTTGGGTTATTTGCTTTAAAATCACATTTCAATGGTCTTTGAAGCAGTGAAGTGACTAATGACAGTATGAAGCCTTTTACTAATACCCATCTTGCAGAACAAATGGAAGTTATACATAAAAGACAGTACAGTTTCTTACCTTAACGGATAATTACGGTTCATTACAACATGGATCTATTTTCATAGTTTTGGGCTTTATTATCATTTGCAATAAACTAAAAAAAGAAATAACTTGCAGATCATGAAAAGTCTCACAGGAAAAAAAAAATAGCAGTAGCACCTTTATATACCTTTTAAACCAAACCTCTGGATATTAAAACTTAATATCCAGAGGATATTACACTGTACGTGTAATAAAATATGCAAAATTGTCTTCCAGCTGTAAAACATTCTTCAGTGTAACCAATTCTTGATTAAACTTTGACGTAACAAACCTCGCAGATTTACATTTTCCTGTCACCCTTGATTGCGAGCTAACTTTTATCTGAGTTAAATTTGTTTAGATGTGACATTGACAACCTTTGTAATCTGACTACTTCTAGTTCTTTCTCCATCATTTTTTCTGTGTAATAATGTTGCTATGCTTCCTATTCTCAGCAACAATTCTGACTAATAAAACATATTGATGTCAAAGCTGCTGGAAAAGTCAGCCAAAACTATGAAAATATCAATCAAATTGAATATAACTAGAATTGCCCTTTAACACTCAAAACCAAGCAGTGATTGTGTTTTCATTTGTTTAAGATACATCCAGAGGACAGATGTTTTCAAGAATTGCAGCATACAAAGTTTACAATCCATTATTGGCTTTAATCTTAAGACAATTGTCTCAGATTCACACAATGCTGACGCACAGCACTGTACGCTGTGGCTGTTAGCTGCAACAAAAAATGCACACACAAAACCGCAATGAATTCCTGACAGGACATAGACACAACGCTATCTCCAGTCAATCATGACAGAGCCCATAAACTGAGAGAAAGAGACGCTGTTCTCCCACCGCTACCTACTGAAGTCAGCACAGATACATCTGAGTCACACTGTCACAGTCAAGCTGCCAGCACCTGGTGGTTTTTTATATTAGTCACATATTAAAAGTTAACTGAAGAGTTGATTAAGAGGTTTTTGCATGTTTCAGCCAGCTTTTTAACTTAATCAGTCAACTGGAAACAAGAACACTCATGTCTGCTTACAGTATGTTTTACTCTTGCGTGACTGCTCTACTAAGAGGACTGATTGACTTGGCAAAAAGTAAATAAACTTTGACAAATATTTAAAGAAGCTGGGCTGTGCTGGACGGTGAGCAGACAGGGAAAACTATGAAGTGATGTTAACTGATTATGACAAGCTCAGTGAGGTGGCCCTCAGGCTGAGGGTGTAATAGAAACCGACAGACAGTGAGACTTTTGATGTACGAGTGGTGAGAGCTGCATCAGAAAAACATTTCACACAAACTGCACTGAAGGAGAAGACCAATACAAAACTCCATACTGACTGCACGTCTCCATATTAAAGAAAAATGTGGCAAAACCACACGAAGATTTGACAAAGGAATCAACCTCATATATGCAGATGAGGCGACACAGTGGGAGAGAAATGGATGGATGTGTTGTGACATTTGAATCAGTCACATATAAAATAAAATCCATCATTTAAACAATAATTTCCTAACAACTACAAAACCACAAATATGGAGAAAAAAAGTGTTATAGCTACATAACAATGATTCAGATGAAAGCAGGAAAATTCCCAAACTGGATCACCAGACAATTAATAGACAAACCAGAACATGTTCTCTCACAAATCAGGCTGGTTCTTATTTGAACGGTCACAATGCAGCATGCAAAAGGGATGACAGAGGTCAAAAATTGACCTGTGACCTCCCATCTAGACAGGGTTAACAGGGATCATACTTTGGACCTGAGTAAAGCCCTGAAGAACCAAGGAACAGAGACCATACACATCTGGATCTTGAGGATGAGGGAGGGCAGCACATTGACCCGGACCTGCCGCTGCAGACTCCGCAACAGAGACAACACCAGCAGCATCTTCCGCAAACGGACAAATAGATGGATGTGTGGATGAACGGGGGTTTAAATCAATGCATGTAAGCAGAGAGAGCAAAGCATTTAAGGAAGGGAGGCTGTGACAACACATTCTGGAAGCAAGAAGAAGTGCTGAAGCAAATGTGTGACAGAGACACAATGAAGCAGTTTCCTACCTCTTTCAGGCGCTCCATGTCTTTGAGGTAGAATCCAATGTAAAAAAGGCTGAGATAAGAATTTACAAACTGAAACTGCAAGAGAACGAAATGGACAGTTACATCTGTGTGAAAATAAGTGTTCTGTTTCATATTGGTCAATTAGATATTATGAAATGAAAGCAGCCACTTACAAGAACCATTTTGATGATGAGATTTTTCTCATAGGCACTCTGGAGTCTATAGTTTTCTGCGGAAACACAACATAAGCCATCTCTTAGTTCAAAGAAAGCAATACGCTGCAAAATAAATGGATTGATTAATTAGACTTTAGAAGGGATTACTAAAGATCCACAAAGAATCTTGAGCAATCGAAAGTAATTTCATTAAGATTATCTTCAACAAGAGATGCTCTGCTCTGACTGTAGATGAGGATCAGTCCAGAAGCTTGACTCTCACCCATGTCATTGAGCCAGCAGGCAATTTTCCTATACACCTCGTCACATGCAGTCACAGTGATAGCGAGCATGATTTTGGGGATGAAGCGAGCTAGCCGAGGCATTTCCTTGATCCCCATCACAAACTCCTGTAGAGACACAAATGCAGCTTTTTTAAGTCAAAAAAAGAAATGTAAGCAGCCGTGCTCACTGTAAAACCAACACTTTGAAGGAGAGAGTACTAGCTTTTTGCATTATTCCTTACCATCTATTGCGTGTATTGGCTGTGGTTGCTTGACACAGCTGTAAAATAACTTAACATCTACTTCATCACATCGACCCATAAAAGTAATTTAGTAAAACTAAAGAGTTGTGCAGTACGATGATTTTTACTATTAAACCTACTACTGTTACTAACACAGTAAACTGACCTGCAGCTCAAAGCAGATGAGCATGACCAGGAAGACAAAACAGAGACAGAGGATACAGATGGGCAGGCTGACCAGCCATCTGAACACACGCCTCCGCCATGGAGGATAGTAGAACTCCTCGCATCCTGTTACGGGGCTGCAGCGCTTCACTCCCTGCAGACACAGAGAGAAAGTATGAAACAACAGGAAAGAGGAACCAAGAGAATATCCTTAGAAGGAATCAGAGCTCTAGTTTACCCGGAACTGAGGCCGCGGCTCCTCCAGGGATTCAGCCGGCGTGTCCAGTGTTCCCCACTTGTAAGCCAGCTCAGCGCCCCTCCTCTTCCAACGCTCCAGGAACAGAGTGGCCCACACCACGTTGAACAGAGCAAACACCACACAGCAGATGTCACGGCTCGTCTGAGACGCCCAAAACACAAACACGCACATGTTTGACTATGATCAGGTGGCATCGCTTTTCAGCCGGTGACGGAAGTCGTTTCAGGCTGCGACGGGGCTTCGACTCACCTGGTCTGACTCTGTGAGCATCCAAAGCACAAAGCCGATCACAGCAGGATACAACATAGAAGTGGTGTAGAAACCCAGCCAGGCAAAATACATGGCGATCTTCACCCCGAAGTAGTCACAGATATCATCTATATGTATCATTGATAATAAGAAATAGAATCAATGTTTCAGAGAACAGGATGTAAAAGCAAGGATCCACAAGCAAAGTTAGTGATTCAAACTGTGTCAAAGGAGCTTTATGTGATGTGGTTGTAGTAGTGCACTGATGCATACTGTATGTCATTGATCTACTGACCTAAAGGCTGTTTCTCACAAACAGCCTGAACCCAAGACTTCATCAACTGACTGAGGATCCTCTGCTCATGGAGGGGAAACACCTGCTGGATCACACCTCTTGCACTCAGCTCCGGGACTGCCGAGAGCGAAGCAAAGATCAAAACACACTGAAATTAATCTAATTTGTTAGCGAGAAGAACACAAATAAATGTAAAGTTGAAAGTACAAGCTATAGGTCATCATTATGTTTGTTGTTTTAACAAGGTAAAAATGACCAAACATATGCATTTCTCAGTCTTTGTATTAAGATGCAGCCAGAATATACAAGAAATATTAAAAACACAAACAATCTAGAGCAAAATGTCTTCTAAAAGCTAAAGTGGCAAGTATTTAGTGTCATTTCTTTAAGCGCTTAACGTGATTTGAACTCTTTTGAGCGGAATGGAAGACATTTACTGCACTAATCTTCTGGTCTTTTACACCAGAATTCATTCCAGACATGTCAAAAGTTTCTTAGACTGTTCAAGCTACTTTTTGTTATGGTTCTAATATTCCGAGTGATGTCTTAATCCATGTATTTTGGTGCTGAGTATTCAATACATATAGTATAAGAATTGGAAGCTTGACAACATAAAACATCAAATAAAAAAACACATTACTCAATTCAAAACGCAAAAAAAAATAACAAATTTTCCAGCATAAAAGAACAAATATCTACTACCACTATCTCTACCACTATCAAAGGCAAATCAGTAAATATCTTGAGTATCCACTTTGTTCTCCTCTCCAGATTCTTCTTAGTTTTTCATAACAATCTAGAGAGGAGAACAACACAAAAGGACTAGAAGGCCAAGAAAACTGTGAGTCTCTGATTAGAAGTTTCTTAGAAGTTTCTTTGAAAAACTGGACGAAGACTAGCAAAGAACTTGCTCAGCATCTGGCAGCTTCATCTGGAGGCCAAATTGATCCTCCTATAGTCCAGAGAAGTTTGATTAGAAATGGCCTCTGTAGAACTGTAGCAGCCAAGAGGACACTTTTGTGGAGGGGAACCAGGCTAAAAGGCTGAATTATGCAAAAGCTCACAGAGTCTGGAGTGAAGATCAGGTCCAATAATTGACAATATGTGAGCAGAAGAGTCTGAGGGTTACAAGAAAGAGTGTGTGTTGGGGACATTGTTTGGATCAAAGGAATCACAAATGCTGGAAATTCTGATTCATTGAGCCCTTCCTTCTGAAAAGCATCTGACTGGAAATGAGAATTTTTCGACAATGATGCCAAACACAGTGGTAATGCAGTGAAATCATATTTAGAAGAAATACAGCTGATGAAACAGTGGTGTTGATGGACTGGCCTAAAGTAGTCTGAAGAACAACTCTGGGAAGTGCTGAAGGAAGCTTGGCATAATATACCACAAGATTACTGAACAAAACATCAAGACTGTCTTACTCATGAGGGCTCAAGATGTGCCAAGAACAGAGAGATCACATTAAATACAGACTGTAACCTCTAAAAGATACTCTGAGCAGAAATCTGTATGTTTTTAATATTGCGTACAAATTCCCTGTATTTTCTGGTTGTATCTTGATACAGAAACTGACAAATGCACAACAGCAAACATAATGGCAGTCTGAGACATTTGTACAGGACGAAAGATAAAAAAAAAAACTGCTGACTGCAGTAAATAACCAACTAAATGACTGTTTCCAGAGCTTATCAAGGATGTACCTTCTGCTTGATAAATTTCTCAACATTTAGCTACACTGTCCTGATAAAGGATGCAGCTTACTGATTGGCTGGCCCTCTAGGAAGTTGATATTATGAAGGACCTCCCCATGTTTGGCACGTAGATTGTCCAGCCAGTACTTAATGATGCTCTGCCTCTCCTGCAGTGGAAAAGAGGAGCATTTAATGTCAGAGAAACTCACATGAGCATATTCATCAGTCTGCTTGACAATCTCTGATTTGCTTGAAACTTTTCTACCATAAACTGTGGACAATGTGTTATTGTGAGCTGAAAGGTAGGACTTTTCATGATGGCTTCACTTTTTTCATATTTCAATTCATCATAATAATCATAGACTATTGGATCATATATATATACCCCCCTCATGGCAACAGCAGTCCTTGATGCCAGTTTCCACCCTCAGCAGGTCAATGCACCCCGACACACTGCAAAAACTGCTCAGGAGTGACCCAGGGAACACGATAGATCTAAGGAGTTCACCTGGGTTCCATACTCCTCAGATCCAGATCTTACTGAGCAGCTGTGGGATGTACCAGGATCAGCCTGATCTAGGTAGGTTAAACCCTGCAATCCACAGGACCCACAGAATTCACTGCCACCATCCTGGTGCCACAGGACATCCCCAGAGGTCCTGAGTCCATGCCCCACAGGGGCAGCACAAAGGGGACCAACACAACATTAGGCGGTGGTCATGATGTTATGCCTGATTGTTGTATTTTGCATATTCTGAATAAACAACATTATGAGAAATAACAGTGAAGATTTCAGGCTTTTATCTATAAAAGTTCCTGAGATATTGTTGCTCAAACACGGCCTCAAACTCCAGTGAAGAAAAATGTGCTGAAAGTGGGTCACTGTGCATTAAAAAAGATCTTGGGAAGTATTTGATATATCAGGCTAAAATGTATTATTAGATTCCTTTTCCATGTGTTACGCTAAAAAAAAAATTTAAATTAGAGACGGTTCAGCAAAAATTGTTGTAAAATGTGATGATATGAGATAGAATGAAGCCTGCACATGTGTGTCTGTGTGACACTGACCTGTGAGGTGAAGAAGCACAGCTCGCTCTCAATGTTCTCATAGATGTAGTCTTCCTCACAAGAGAAGCTTCGTGTTCCTCCACCAAACTCGGGCTTCACCGCTTTCCTCAGTCCCATTTCCTCAGCACCTCTCAGTAAACTGCAGGACAACACAAGTTCCACTTTTTTAAACCATCCTCAGACACTCAACCCACACCTTTAATCTGGTGTGACTTTGCAGTGTATCAATTTTACCTCAGTCTGTTGTGATTAAATCTCCTTTTGTTACAGATTGCCTACACATCCCAGAACTCACAGATAATGACCCTCGAGCTGTTGCATTCTGCTGACGATTAAACCGCAAAACATGTAGGCGGACAGAGCGGTGTTGAGAGTGATTGCATAGTAACAGCAAGAGGGTGTTGTTTCATTTATCCAGCCAGATGTCAAACATTTGAGGCCTACAGATTTGAAAAATATGAGGATGTGCTGCTCCTTTTAGTGCCAGATTAATGTGGATTTTAGGCTGCTGATTGGACACAGCAGGAAATCTAATGTTACTTTGTGCTCCGAGTTATTTTGATGGCCAATTTTTACTTTTTCTTGTCTGGGCAAAGACTGAGCAATTTAATCACAGATCATATAATATAAAAAAACAATCATCAGTAAACTCCTTTCTGTGCGCATAGGATACATTTCATTGTAAGTGCAGCATTTTCATTTGGCCAGTTTTCCATGCTGATAGAAAAAATAGGAGGAAACGTCTCTAGTAGCAGAGATGGATTGTCCTCCATAGCGTTAAAGTCATCTGAACTCTCCTCTAATGTCTTAACCTCATAGCTCTCATCATCTCATTTCCCATCAACCCTTCCTCCACATCTCCTCTCTCCCTCCTCCTCCTCCCTGCAGCCACTCTGTCTCCTCCTCCCTTCTACTTCATCCTTCTATCAGTCTTCTCCTCTCCTTCACCCCCACCTCCCTCTTCATCCCATCATCCCTTTCTCCTCTCTTTCTGTCCTTCCCAGCGGCCTTGAGCTGAAATTGCAATAATAATGCAGCACCACACCCTCTGTTCCCTACAGGCCAGCAGCTCACCTCACTCTCACATGTACATATATATTTATATATAGTCTGCACACAGCCTAGGTGGGCCTGTAGCATCCATCCATCATGCAGCCCCATGCACTTGGAGGGGCAGGACAATGAAGTGTGGACAGCACCATGATGGATCACAGCAGAAATGTGAGGTGCAAGCTTCTGTATCGCAGCTGAGTAATGCTTAGTGCGCTGCACAATCACAATAAAGGTCCTTGTCTGAGGAAAAAACAAGGCTGTACCTATTTAAACCAACTGTTCAGTAATCTAAGCCAATAACCACAAGGCCTTTCAGAGGTGTGCAGCTTCTGCTGCTGCTAGGAATCTTAATGAGATTCACCCTCTCTTATTTAATCAAAAACTCTATCACCTTTTACACTCTCTCTCCCCAAATACAAGGAGTCTTAACGTGGAGATGCAGTCAGAGGCAATGTGTGGACAAAGCTAACCTTGTAACAGAGCAAAATACTGCTGAGGGAGAGCTCTGCATGTAAGGTTTATGCTAATTTAGCAAATATCTATCAGACGTAATGTAGAAACTCAGCAGAACAGAGCAGTACGGTAAATTGCCCAGTCAGAGCTGAGGAATGAGTAATGGATGGTGTGTCAGGTAAGAAAAGAGGACGAGGACATTTATGTCACACTGAGTATGCTAACTGCTAAAACTGTGCTTTCTGCTGAAGTTGTTTTTAAAGAAATAAATGGAGCCTTTCTGAAAATAAAACAGCACAGAGCTCACGTATCCAGCTGCCCTGGTGCTGATCTCATACCCAGAACATCCACACTGGCAACTATTCTCTCTCACAAAGAAACAGAAAATGGTTTCATTAGCATTTCAGCTGATGTGAGGATATAAAACATGACTGTATATGATGAATGGAACACCTGAAGACCTCCATAAGATAATAGTCTCAGACAGTTCATAAAAGACAAAATGGAAACTCTCACTGCTTCAGTAAGCAAAGGGAATGACGACCCAAGGTGGACTCAAGAGGATGGAATATTTTCTGGGTTATTGTTTCTATCACATAAAATGTAGGTCAACCTATCTGACAGCAGGTGTGTGTGTGTGCCTGTGTGTGTGGAGGAGAGTGTGATTGGGTCACACAGCAATCATTCTCGTTGAGCATTTCATCTAAAACCCACTGGCACACTTTCAGAAAGCACTCTACCCATCTGCCCACCGCATTACCTTCCCTCACTTCTTCCTTTTCTCTTTCTGCCTCTATCCTTCTCCTTATCACCGCTTCTGTCTCTCTCCATCACTCCTTCTGTTTCTTTCTTCTCTCCTTCTGGCTATCTGTCTATTTCTGTTACATTCATAGATAAAAGGGTTTTTTTCCAAGAGGCCCATTGTCAAATGCACAGTCAGCAAAGAGGATTCAACATTTGTCAGGAGGTGAAATGCAGTATGGAACAACTGCTGCTCTGATCCCCTGGATTGTATTTCTCCGTATTTATACACCAAAGTCAATGCCGAGATAAAATGACCCCGGGCTCATCCCCAACTTCCCTGAGGATTTGTTTCAAAACAATAGACTGTGATCGGGCAGTGTAAGAGCAAGGACAATACTTGCAGTTTAGCCTGACTCTAAACCTCCTGCAAAACCTTAAATAACATGCAGCACAGCAGCCAGGAGCAGAGAGGTAGTGCTGATACACCAGCCATCATGGCAGCTTCACTAATGATTCACTGTATATGAGCTAAACTGCAGTGCCGACTATAGCTGCAGCTAAATATAAAACCACGACGCACAAAGGTACTTCTTCACACCAACACAGAAAGCGGGGATATCTTGGTCTTATACTTCCCAACTCCAGTAGTAGCATTAAAAATAACTTCATCTCAAACCACGAGAGGAAGAAGTGATGCTCTGTGCTTTTTATTAGGCAGTTTGTTCCTTTTTTTTGGTTAATTTCTGTCTCTAGTTTCAGCTACAACCTAACATTGCAGACAAACAGTCAAAAGAAAATTTCTGAATAAATAAATATGGGAACATTTCCTTCAATTTAAAAGGAACACATGAGTGTTTTACAAAATGCACTTCATTCTTTTTTTGGTGAGAGATTGATACTGCACTCATGACAGCGGTATCAGGACTTTTCCTGCAAAGAGGAATATCATTGCCATCCAAGGAGGTTTAAACTGAGAATAAAAACAACTATTTGACTTCTTTAACCGGTTTTGATGAGTGAAGTTTCATTACTGACATTACTGTTGATAAAGTGGTCAGAAAAATCAAGAAAATTCACAGATTTCTTTACTGTACTCAGACCAGTCATGTCTACCGCTGTATGTAGTCACTCTCCAAAAGGCCCTGTACGTGAACTACATGAAAATAAAGCCTGGAGTTTGTTAGCTTAGCATAAATTCAAAGCATGTTTTTGTACAGATTCATTAAATACCAACAAAAGTGAGATTTAGAGGCACATTTTGTTACCTTTTAAACAGAACAAGGCTGAATGGTGCAATGCTGAGCTAAACGCATTTCCTCTTGACTGTACTTTCATATGGAGTTAACAGACATGAGCTGTATCACTTTTCTCGACCAACTCTCAGCAGGGAAGAGCAGAATAAACTAATTTCTCAAAATCCCCAACTAATATAACACAGACTACAACTAACACATCTACCTGATGGTGAAACTATTGTTTTTTGCAGATTAATCAGTGCTTTAAATCATTTATCAGGTAAAAATGACAAACATTTACACTCCACGTGCTGATTTTCATTGCTTTATGTGACTGTAAAATGAGCATAAGCATCATTATTTTCTGACTTTTAATAGCCATACCGAGTAGTTGATTATTCTAAACTCATAAAAACATATAAGAATAAATAGTCATCAGCTGCATCACTGTTGTCAATAGGATCAAGCACAAAAACAATGAATACACTGCTGCAAAATGTGTTGCCAACAACAGAAAACCTCAGCGGAGACTCCTTTCTGTGCAGATTTCTTACTTTTCATATGTGGCGGTGACGAAGAATGCGTAGACTCGTGTGTGCTTATGATGTCGGATTTGGATGATGAGCTCTGGGATTCCCAGCCGGATGTGGTTTAGTAGCCATAGTAACGTGTGGTCATCTGTAGTGTCTGTGGCAGGAAATGAAAAATAAAAATACATTTTCAAACATACCCACGCATCGCTGTGTACATGAGTACTCCCACAGTCTTTTGCTATTTATTGCGGAGCAGCAGCTGGAGGTTAAGTGTCATACTACCAAACACTTAAGAACAACTTTCTTCTCCGCCTCCTTCTGCTGCAGATAATAGTTAAAAGAAGAAATTAAAGAAATGGAAGTTTATTGCTTTCGGCCGTGCCTGGAGAATGAGGAGGCATTTTTACAGCTTAGAACTCAAATTCTAAATTAAGATATGGAATAAAACTGTCATTTAATTTTGTGGTGCTGCAGTAAATGTTAGGTCAATAAAATGAAAATGAAAGGGTGCTTCATTGCGCAAATTTGCATTAAATTGCATAATGTAAATATGCCTGTCTGTGTGTGCTCTTGTACTTGAGCAACATTTAATGCTTAAAAATAAATATATTGGAAAGTTAGGACATCATAGCCAGCCATCACTTCCTCAGAGGGCTGTTTGAGAGTTGGTTTTAGGTTTTAGTGGCGCCGAAACAATTAGGTAATCAACTGTTAATAGTTTAAACAGAAAATATTCTCTAATTACTCTGAAAAAATGCCAAATGTTTGCTGGTTCCAGCTTCTTGGATAAGAGGATTTGCTGCTATGTCACAGTGTATTAAACAGACTTTGTGTACACAGTAATTACTGACATTACAGCTGACATTCATTTCTGCATTTTAATATAATTGGCAGATTAAAGGACAATGAGAATAATAAAAAAGCTAATGATGTGCAACGGGTGTCATTGAGAGTTCTCACACATACACACATAAATACAAAAAAAGTGTGTGTGTTTGGGTGCCTGACCTGCAAATGTCATGAGGACATCACAGTTCTCTGTGGGCACCGTTTTCATCCAAGACTTATGAGACATGATATGTCTCCCAGCCTGCAGCAGCCGCTTTCCAAACAGCTTATCTGAAAGACAGCAAGAAAGAAAGAGGAGACAGACAGACAGACAGACAGAAAGTGGGTGAGTCACCTTTTCAAAGTGAAACAATGTAAGGAGCAATGACATTTCTAACATTTTCAACAATCCCCTCTTACAAAAGTCTTACCCCTTCTGCCCCAACACACACACATATATAAAGACACACACACAGAATTGTCCTTCTCTACGGGACAGATTTAAATGTCACACCCCTTCGCCCCACAACACGAGACGGACAGAAATAATCCTGCCCTGCCAAGACCAGAGGCCACACATTGTACACACAGTCTGAACTGTCACAGAGACACACAGTGACACTCAAATGAATCAACTCAGCTCATCCTGCTGCAGTTATTTCTCGGTGCTGTGACACGTCCCACGTCTCAGGGACACCCACATGCTTGAAAAATAAAAGAGCACCCTTAAAGGTTTACAGCATGATAGGTAGAACTATGCAACTATGATTTCAGCTTCTGTGTAGAATTACCATCCTGAAATCAACAGCAGACCAAAAATAGTCCTACTGTAGCCACACAGTAGTGTGACATTACAACACGGCCACCTTAATGCAGCAGCCTGAGGGGGAAACATGCACAGTGTGTATTTCCTCTCATGTGGATACTGTAACGTCATGGAAAAAACACAGTTTAAAACAACTGCAATTTTTGTCTCCCAGCTTAAATGAACTTTATGTTCGCTGTGACCCCTCCTTCATCACTCACTGGCCCTGCAGAGGCTCAAATTCCCACTGATATGTCAGTGCAAATAGTTTAAAGAGGACCAAGCGATCTGTAACCAGTGTAACCCCAATGTAACCCTCTGCTGTCAGACGACACTTTGTGAAAACTGTTTACCAAGTCCTGAATAATAATGACAACAGCCTGGAGAGAATGTCCATCCCACAACAGCCTTGTAATCAGTGAGGCGTTAGTTGTCAGGGGAGCCGGAAAGTGGGGCACCTTCCACAGATCGCACACAGGCGTGTTTAGTACCACAACATTCATCAAATAACATCCTATTTGTTATTTGTCTGTTTTTAAAGCAATCGTATGTGTTAGAAATGTGGAAGTGTATACAGATAAGACCAGAATATGAATACTGCTTATGACTTTACACAAGGTTACTGTCCATCTCATCACTTTAGGTATTGCTTACATAGTTACAAATGTGACACACACACACACACACACACACACACACACACACACACACACACACACACACACACACACACACACACACACACACAAAGCCACTGCAGGCAGTAAATTTTACCAAGGCGTCACCATTATTAGCACGATGCATGGCTGTAAATCACACTGTATCTCTGTACGGTTTGTGGATCCAGTAAACACCTGTCACATAAAAACATCTTCTCACAGCTGCTCAATGTGTCCCTCTAATTCCTGGAACAGTGAGGAGAGGAAGACATGTAGAGGGGCTTCACAGAAAAAATCCAGAGTTTTCCAAAGAATATATTTGTTTTGAGTCATATTCAAGTTTGCTTTCGGCAATAAACCAAGTTTGTTTCAGAAAAACTGGATAATGCCTGTTTTTAAAGCTGTACTAATGGATAATTTTACACACACAAAGAGCAAATTACTAGGCGTAATTGGAAGAGGTGACCAATGATTGAGAATCCACAGAGAGTTATCATCCGACTCTGATGTTCCCCTTTCAGTCTTTTTTTGGATCAATGTGTTGGTTTTCTGGCATGTAAACTCTACTATTATCCTGAACCTCATTCCCAGCCCCAACAGACTGCTGTTTACAGCAGGAAAACCCACTGTAATCCACCTGTGCTGTACCAATGGCAGAAAGACAAAATTAGGGACTAAGACCAAGGGATAGACTATGTACGTGTGTGTGTGTGTGTGTGTGTGTGTGTGTGTGTGTGTGTGTGTGTGTGTGCGTGCGTGTGTTGTGTGTGGTATGTATTTTCATAAGGTTTACACTAATTATTGGACACTGTTAGGACGTTGGGACACTCGTCGCTATCAGATCAACTAAGACTGAACTGTGTCTCTTTTTCACTTGTAATTACGTCTATTGTTCTTCTCCGTTTTGTTAATTTTCACTGTTGTATCACCTTTATTGATCACCAAAAACCAAATCTTACTAATTTCCAGATACCAGTTCGGGGTAATCTGTGGCGGCCCCCTTACTCAGCTTCAAGCCATTAGCATAACCTTAGCCACTGTGAAAAAAGCCAGTTTCCTGAATTGTGGGGATGTGAGAGCACATAGTGACCACAGAGGGAGAGAGCTACTGCATCAGAGCCAAAGAAGCAGATTTCATGTATTTCTCGGTAATTGGTCAACAAAAAGAACAATACCAATAATTGGATAAAACGTCAAAAACTGCCCAGATGATCAGACTTACCAGGCTCATAAGACCAGGCTTAGGAACTGATCATACCCCCTTGTGGAAATGTACACTGACAGCTGTGGACACCATGAATGCATACTTATTGTTATTATACTACTTTCTAGTCCGCTTAGAGGGGTACGTGTGGACGCTATGGACAATGGTAATGGCCCTCAAATACATACAGGTGCAGAAAGTACAACACTGGCCATTGTCTGTGTCTCCAAGTCATAAATTCTGTCCTCTGTCGATATCTGCTGGACCTGGCGTGGACCTCTCTGAAGACATCAGTCCAACATCTGTGCCTGTGTGAACTATGTGCACAGTAGTATGCATGTGTGTGAAATACACTACCGTTCAAAAGTCTGGGGTCACCCAGGCAACTTCATGTTTTCCATGAAAACTCACTTTTTTTCATCTGCTAACATAATTGCACAAGGGTTTTCTAATCATCAATTAGCCTTTCAACACCATTAGCTAACACAATGTAGCATTAGAACACAGGAGTGATGGTTGCTGGAAATGTTCCTCTGTATCTCTATGGAGATATTCCATTAAAAATCAGCCGTTTCCAGCTAGAATAGTCATTTACCACATTAACGATGTCTAGACTGTATTTCTTCATTGAAAAAAAAAGTTTTCTTTCAACAATAAGGACATTTCTAAGTGACCCCACACTTTTGAACAGTGGTGTATGTAGACTCTAATCTAATGCACATGTATGGGGCAACAGACTAGAGAAGAGCACAACAACAACACCAACACTTATGAGGTGTCTGCAGCTGTCCATGAGTACGTATCCAAAAGTATAATCATGGTTTAATAAACAAGGAGGCAGATATTTTCCTCAGGAGTTTGCAGAGACCAAAACAGAGATTAAACAAATAGTGAATAACAGCCAGAAACACAAAACCACACGACAGTTGATGTTGTTTGTATATGAGTAAAATTGTTTGAGGGAGTGCTGACACAATCCCTAAAACAATGCTCTTACGTGACAATGTCAGTGCTGTGTTTGTGGCACCTTCAATTAAAGAACAATATAGATGATGATTTATTGTTCAGTTTATTGTGTTCATCTCAACCTAAACAAATGATGCATTAACTTAATTAACCTTGGTTTTAATTTAATTAAGCTTTACTGTCATCTAATTAACTTTGCTTTATTCTAATTCTGCTGTGTTATTCTGCATTTTATCTGTCATTTTAATATTTTTCTTTACTCTGTCTCATTATGCCTCCTCTAGAAAACAGTCAAAAACTTCTTTATAAATATAGTGAGTCAAAGATAAATGAGAGCAATCAGACAGAGAATGTCAACAGAATACCAAAAAAATTACCTGCTAAATCTCAGGACTCGTCTACATTTTCTTAAAATTCAAATATATCTGGCTGAAGATGGTATCTTTTGTCAAGATAGATCAAAACTTAACTTGGATCTACAGAAGATTTCACTTGGAGATAGCATTACTATTTAAAGAATCTCTCAAGTACTTACAAAGAGGTTGTGACAACTTTATCTTACTCCATGCTGCTTTTCCTCTCTGAAGTACATTTTCAAACATCGCAACAGGCTGAACAGGAAACAGAGCAAGGTATTTTGGACTTTTTAATCTTGAGTGGTTCTCCTCGATGCTGAAATGTGACTGTCTGCTCCGCTGTGCTCTAGATGAAATGCTGCAGGCAGAGCAGCGACATGACAGCAATTCTAATGAGTCTTGTATTCATCGCTGAGGGAAACCAACACACACACTCCTGGAACAGGCAGCAGATTGGTTTCAGCACTTTCACATAGCTTAAATGTATGCGCTGCTGTACTGAGCATGTGTTCAGATGGTTAGCATGCATTTTTATGTGTGCTGCTTGGTTGAACATAAACAGCGATTCATAGATCACTTATCGAGGCTTTAATACACAGATGAAGCCTGTCTGGCAGGTTTGTGTCTGCAGATATAAGTGTGTTTTGGCATGATGAAAACAGCATCTCCCTCAGCTTCCAGGAAAAGCTTCCATGAAGCAGCACACCTGAGAAGATGAGTAGCTCAGCAGGTAATAGAGCTTTTACCAGCCAATCTTTTAAGGGTCACAATTATTAAAACATTGGCAACCAACAAGACACTGAAATGTAACATGTGCAATAAGGAACATTCGATTTTTGAGGGGCAGCAGAAGCAAAAAGCAACCAATTTTAAGTTCATATGGTAGTTTTGTTGCTTATTATTTTATACATCTGAACACAATGCGACAATAGCATCATATGACCACATTAGCATCAATGTACATACTGATGACAGCTGCATTAAAGAACCAGTGTGGATGGTTATTTGGCATCTATTAGTAGAAATGGAATAGTAATTACCACTGTGGTTTCATTAGTGTATAATTACCCGTAACTCCAAATTGTGTTTCCATTAGCTTACAATGAGACTTTCATATCCACATTGGGAGTGGGTCCTTATTCATGGAGTCCACCGTTACACCACCATATTTCTACTGTAGCCCTGAATGGACAAACCAAACACTCAAGAGAGGGCATTTTGCGTTTTGTTTTTGCATTAGCAGCCACATTAGGGACTCATCAACACTCGGAAACTGAGGGATATTTAGTGGATTATAATGTGCAACCTTGGCACAAGATGCCACTAAAATTTACACTCTGGTCCTTTGTAATTTTTTTAAACATATGAGAAATGCATGTTTCACCAAATAGAGCATCATGGTAATTCAGGAGTCAGTGAAAGTCACAAGATCTGTCTCACTTAGGTTTATTATTGAGGCAGCATTCATTCATTGCTCTGTGCTCACCACTTTGTTCCAACATTAGAGAGGAAAGACTCCTACAAACTGCTGGAAGCAACAACCTGCACTTCAGCTGATAATAATGCTGGGATCATTAATATGAGTGGCTGGTTTCTGTTTAATCTTTACAGACATTTTAGTTGGTAATAGATATGAAGTTGCAGGGAAAAGTGGGCGAGAAAGGCACTTTTTGATTTTGGCAGCAAACTCTGTCTTTTAGGCTCTGTAATATTTTTGGTAAACAAATGTGGATAAAACCTTCCCAAAGTAGCTTCACACAACTCTAAGTATGTTCCTCGTTCCGTCCGGTTTCTTAATGTGATGGTACAGTTCAGGATGCTGCCACATTGGAAGTGACACAGCAATGTTACCAGGTCCAACCAAGTAGGATGGCCATCGCAACTTTTCTGCAAGTTAGCAGGGTGCTCAATATGACAGGAACCAGTTGCCTTCACATTTCCAGAAAGGGGTGCATATTTGGATCTGAAATATGGTTTGTGTCTCATTGTATTGTTTTGAGTTGTGGCCTATTGTTTCCTATCCTTTTTAACTCATTTGCTTTATCTCAAAGGTTATTTATGCATGAAATGTGCAATGAACATCACACATTTTACAGCACTGAAAAAATGATTTGATGTACTTTGAAGTGCTGACAATTTACATCCAGTTTTATGTATCTTTTACATGTAAATTAAGTAAATTAAATACCTGTATACAACGTACTTGCAGCTACATAGGAAAAAGACCCCAAATATCATTTTTGTTGCAAGATCCTTTCTGAGCTTGAAAGCGCCTTTGGCCCTGTAGCAGAAACCAGGTCGCTGTAGAGTAGGTTACCCCAGGACTAGCAGCGATACAGATAAAGCCCGCATTACTCACGGCCTTCATGGTGAGATGACTGTTCCAGGGCTAACGCTTATCAGACAGCAGCCAGGCAGGCGTAACAGGCAGGGTGTCTTTCTGTGATCTGAGTCGCTCTCTGAAGCATTTCTGTGGGATGTTTATGTCTGTGTGAAGTGTGCGTCCACATGGGTATTTGTCTATGTGTGTGTGAGCCTGAAATATAAAGTACGAGATTAATAGGGTGTAAGTCAGTTATGAAACTCAGACGAGGCACTAAAATGAAGGTCAGAGACACTTAAAGAAAGACTCGATGATGCATTTAAAGTCTTCGGTGGCTGTGGGAGTCTGTTTGGCTGGTCTTTGTAACTGAAGCAGCACTGGGTCAACTGTGAAGGTTTTACTCTGTCAACTGGAGGTTATTTCACTTTTATGTTCTTTAGTTATTAAGATTTAGGCTGCGTCTTTAAGCTGAGACAAAAGTTCGGGTTGTGCTGAAAGAATACATATTATGGTGATGTTAATCAGGATGCTGTTCTTCAAAAAAAAGCTTAACTAATCCAGGCTAACATGCGTTATCAGGCTAATGTAATCCTGGTAATCCTCAGGAAGCTAATGTAATTCTTTGAACTTAGGTTGAGGATTAATTTGTTGGTTGTTCTCGTCTCTCTCGACATATATTCCATCACGTGTAAGTATGCTGGCTTCAATGTGAAGACTAAATAGTGACGACGACACCAAAAGATCATAGTGATTTTACAATAAGCCGAATGGTCTCATCAACATGTATAATTTGCTTATATATCTATATCTAAGTGACCAATCTGTGTTCAAGATTTAGTTCAAGCCATGATCCAGCTAATTAACAGTAAAGGGACGATTGCTCTGACCTCGATGCCAGATGGTTTTGGGAAAAATATGATATTGAGGTATTAAATATTTCTGTATTTTGTACTACAATTCGAAAAATTATAAGAACTTTCACTAGATGACTTAAATAACTCAATTCATGATGGCTTTGAGGTGCTAAAATTCTATATTTTATGCAGACCTAACCCAGAGTCATGTCAAACTGTCAACCTAGTAATATATATAACATGTGTGGATAACACTGTAAGCTCTATATTTCTCCATGAGGAAAGTAGATGGTCTGACTTGAGGGAGCACATTCAGATGTTTTGTGGTTCCTGAACCAAATTATTGCTGTTTGTCGACTTGAATGTGAAAATATGACAACATTTATGCCAAAGCATCACCAGATAGTTGATGCATTATTTAACTTTCTTTATTTTACTATATACACTGCCATTCAAAAGTTTGGGGTAACCCAGGCAATTTCATGGTTTGCATGAAAACTCACACTTTTTCTCATGTGCTAACATAACAGCACAAGGGTTTTCTAATCATCAATTAGCCTTTCAACACCATTAGCTAACACAATGTAGCATTAGAACACAGGAGTGATGGTTGCTGGAAATGTTCCTCTGTACCTCTATGTAGATGTTCCATTAAAAATCAGCCATTTCCAGCTAGAATAGTCATTTACCACATTAACATGTCTAGACTGTATTTCTGATTCATTTAATGTTATCTTCATTTTAATAAACTGCCATTCTTTTGAAAATAAGGACATTTCTAAGTGGCCCCAAACTTTTGAAAGGTAGTGTAGACTAGTGTCATGTTTGGGTGAGGACAGCATGGAAATAAAAGGCCTTAATAAACTTTCTTAATAAGCTGATGAAAAAACAACACTCTGGTAAATACAGCCACTTATACTACTAACCTATTGACTCTAAAGCAGATCACAGGACATTTATAGACCTCCCATAGACCACTATAATTTAATTTCATCACGGTGCACCACTCATCATTCCTGAACATATAGTATGGAGGAAAGTAACACAAATAGCCAGTGTAGAACAAGACTCTGTCAGTTCAAGTGATAACCTGCAAGGGCCTTGTTATTTGGCTTAAGTGATTTGCAGTAACTGTTAATACACACTAAAGCATCACCTTGCACGTAACATCTGAGATATTATAAACAAGCTTGTGTTGTACCTTAGCTTTAGATATACGACTCATTACTTTCTACAGAAAAGAGGATTTTCTTGCAGGGTGGACCTTGAACAACCCACACATTACCAATGACAGTAAAGTAAGTATATTACTTATAATATATACTATAATGATATATTAAAAAGTTTTATATGTATGCAGTTTTCAGGAAACATTATACATATGAGAAACCCTGTTATTATACGGTCTAGATTTAGGCTGGACATTAAGGTTCCTTATTTGTTAAAGCAAGCATCCAATCATGAGACAAATTTTTTGCTGAGTCACCACAGATGGTCTGTTATTACGGGTGTGATCAGGTGATCACATTACCTGAGAGAACCTTACTCAGTTGTTGACGGTATTAAAGTGAAACAAAAGGAAAATGATTCATACTTGAGAATACCAAAGCAGAAAGTGCAGAATTGATTTTACTCTAACTTGTGTTCACCTTAAAGGTAAATACTTCTCTGGCCACCTGTCACCAGGAGCATCTTCATGCATTTGTACTGCTTGTATTTAGAAGAGAAATTGTTCCTTCTTTCTCACTACACTGCAGTGCCAATTTACTGCACTGGCATGACGCTGAGGATTCACACTTTCAAATACACCTTTTGAAAAAGAGGCCTTTTGCTAAAAATGATTGGCAACAGGGTGCATTTCTTTTGCTGGAGCGGATCTTCTCAGCAGAATATCATTTTGAAGTTTCCTCTTATTTAGTCACTCTAATAGAGAGAGAGAGAGAGACAGACATAATGCAATAAAAAGAAGAAAGACTGACAGAACTCCCAACAGACCCAGAAGGAGGATAGCAAACAATAAGAAAGGCAGAAAACATTTCCATTATCACATCTCCTGAGTGTGTGAATGAAACAAATGACCCTATTAGAACGATTACACCAGTAAGTGGGACAGAAAGCCTAATCAGGTTCAAACACCCAACAATTTCCTTAATTAGAATCATCTCCATCCCTGACTCTGTACGTCGCCATCCTGTCCAGACAAGAAACACAGCCGCACCGGACCCACCGCTGATAGGCAGCATGCTTTCAAACTCAAACAAACACACTCCTCAAAAAAGCAGACATGGAGGGCAAACACTGTTGCATACATACGTATAAATGGGTGCAACAATTGGAGACTGAGTCATCACATCAAACCATGAAGCTCACACGTTTGAAATAAATCAAACGTGAGAGCATTCCACCTGTGAAGATTAGGTGAATCATGCTTTGAGTTCTGCATGTCTTCAGGAAAGAACTGCAAACCTTTCTCCTCTCATCTGCCCCTTTTCTTCTTCCCTCCTGCTTTCTCCAATTTTCAAACACCGACTCACTTCTCTGCTCATCACATCAGCCACCTCACTGTACCCTCCCAAAGCAAGATACAGTCTGCATACATTTACACAAGATACCAAATCGCCAAATGCAAACAATCTCCCAATTCCACACTGCATCCTTCTTTTCACTGACAGGTGTACACACAGATGTGTTTTAGAGGATGTGAAAGCCTCTCTTCCCACCGCCGCAGAGCTCTCCTCCTGTCTCTCTTCACTTTCTTTCACCTCAGCCTGCTCCTCTCTTCTACACTGTGGCCCTCTCAGCCTCTCTCTCCTCTTTATATCTTTTTGCTGCTACCATCCCTGTCTCTTTCTCTCATCCAAATCCTCTCTCTTAGCCCCCTCTGGGCACAATCTATCAGTCTTCTTCTCTCCATGCTTTCTTTTTATCTCTCTCAGCTCTCCTGCCTCCCCTCTCCGTCAGGCTGTCTCAAGAGGTATTTGTCATCATTGTGTACACAGAGCTCCTATATGATGTCTTCAAACTAGGCAGAGGGAAAGGAGAGGGGGAATGCTTGATAGTGATACAAATAAACATGGTTCAACACAGTGAGCTGCTCCAGTACTAACATAGCATGTTTTCTGCTGAAGGCTTAATTTTTGCGATTAGGTGAAGCATTACTCCAACTCATGTTTCATCAGTGAAGGTCTTCAAAGACAAGTGGCAGCCAGCAGGTTCAACTTCAACTCTGTATTTTGAAAAAGCGTGTTATCAAAACCAGTTTCCTGTAGATTTCAAAACTATATTGCATTAAGGCTGCAATCAGGAGTGCTGCAAATTAATCAAGAAGATTATTTAAGATAGTCTTTGCATGACATTTCATCAATTAGAAAAATGACGGGAGAGCTTCAGTGTAACTTAGTAATCCAAAAGTAAATGTATAATAAATAATATTATAGAGTCATCTTAAGTGCATCAGTAGTCAAGGAAGGGATCTAAGAACTGTGTTATAAGTACAAGATAAGTGGCATCCTAGACTCCCTCCTCTGTTCATCTGTTTAGAGATGGATGTTGCGGTTTTCTCTGTTCAGAATGTAAATATCACTGTATCATTTATCCTGTAGCTGCAGTTGGACTGCTACTTCTCATCCTGAGGATCTGTCTGTCTTGTGTCTGCCATACATTTGTGGAGTACTTGTATAGCCTCCCCTATATATAGATATGTGCACTCCTCATTGCACTTATCAGGTACTTAGAACACAGTTCTGACATCTATCATCAGACAGATTCACAATCATTCACAGCAGCCATGTGATGGTGGGAGCTAATAAATGCCTGAGACTCCCTAACCTTAATATATAAATTAGTCAGGTAATAATAACATAGGGTCTTAACTATGCTATGGAAACTCTTATGGCTTGGTTGGAAAGATATTGTAGCTATTGAACAATTTTTCCACTCAAGATGCTTTATTTGTGATTATGGTTTTATTTATGTTAAATGAACATATTATAAACACAAATGACACCTGAGACTGATAGGAATGTTACTCCTTTGGCATACATTTGGTTATGAAACAAAATATCTAGAAAATTCAAATTTGATCTGGTGACGCTGGTCGCTAGATGACAAGTCAGAGAATTACCAAAGTTATTATAATTTACTCTGTAGGTACCAGGAGAATCCATATCTCATGGTCATTTAGCCACAGCTGACAGAACATTTAATGTAAAACAACCAATATAAACCTGCTAATAGAAATGGCAAAAGGTCAGGAGATGTTCAGTTTATAAGCTGAAAGCTGTGAGGGTTAATGAATGTAAAATTTAAAGGTAATCCATCAAATAGATGGAGGTCATTGAGATATTTCATTCTAGACCAAAGAGATGGAACAACACACCAATGGACAGGCAGATTACTTGAGAGATCAGGTATAAAAGAAGCTTTATATGACATAGTTGATATCAGGATTTCCTATCTATGGTGCAGAGAAGTGAGGTGTCTGTTTCACCTTTGTGATAAATAGGATGAAGATGTCAATGCTCATGGATGTCAGAACTCTGGTTTCCTCATTAACATTCGTAGGGAGGATAATAGGGACTCGTCCTTGACTTCAAAATAACAAAGATTGCATGTGACACTGGAGCTGCCGGTGGCTGAGAGCCAAGAGGAGGACGAGGCAGGAGCATGTAGGAAGAAAAGAGCCACAGTGCCCACACAGCAGAATAGTTGAGGGATCACTTTTCCTCATCCCATCTTCTTCCTTTCCTTTACATCACTTTTTGTTTGTGCTCCCCACTTAGTCTCACTAAATCTGCCTCCTTCATTTCCCACTCTCTCTTTCTTTCTGCCAAGTAGGCTAATCGCTGGTTCATTTTAGGTTAGCTGGTTAACTTGAGAGCGCTACTGCAGCGACAGAGTAAAGCAGCAGGGACAGAGCTGTTGTATGCGTTATAAAGCCGGGGTTAAATGAGGAAAATAACACTGTGCACGATTCAGTCAGGTAACAATCATGAACAGAAGCCAGCGTTAAATTCCTTTCATGCCCAGTATGTGCAGAGTACTCCTCCAGACAACCACAGACTGGTTATCTAACTGGCTGAATTGAACACTGTCAAGGGGGGGATTACGAATTATGAATAAGCGAGTGGTGATGATGAATATAGTCGAGTGAATAGCAGCCTTTGTGGAGCAAACAGACCTCCTTGTTGAGCAGTGGGCAACTGCCAATGTGGAGGAAGGGTTTTCTGATGAACACACAAAACAAAGGGGCATGGATTACTCTAGACAACAATGCAAAAACATGCAATTGGCCATTTCTCTGTTGTATGGAGCATATTGAGGGTCACCACAGCATCACTGCATTTTTCTTGGATAAGAGGTTGGATAGTTAAAAAGCATGGCTAAATACCTGAAGAAAAGATTAAATTTATGATGGATAGCAAAGTCTTCAAGAAACAGTTCAACAATTTTCTTTCCTGCCAAGAGTTAGATGAAAAAACTAACATCACATTCATATTAGTCGGTTTAACATGATGCAGGAGCCAGCTGCTGCTGCTTATGTTTACATAGCTTAAAGACAGAAAACAGACAGCCTGTCTCTCTTATGCAAGATACAATGTATTAATATGCTTTAGAGGTGTTGGTAGGTGGATTTTGTTACTCTTGGTAAGATCTGTGTGTATCCAGTCTTTATATGAAGCAATCGGCTGCTGGCTGCAGCTAATTTTAGACCTCAGCTATAAAACAATAGCAATATGTGCCACCAATACACACTTCATCAAAAGCAAGAACAAAACTGTTTGATAAAATGTTTGATAGTTCTATTCGAATTCATTAGAAGCTCACTCTAATGAAAGCACAACAACAACACAAAATTGAGTCACATGAACAAACCTTTAATATGGCTTCTCCCAGGCTGATCGGCAGCGTTATCAAACAATAATCGTCTTAAATACAGACAGCTCTGGCTGGTAACCATTAACCGTCACAAAAGACTTTGTCTTGGTGGCTTGTTAGTGACTAAAACCCCACAATGCGCTCTGCTTGCCAACATGGAACTGTCTGTAGTGAGCGACCACCTCATCAGGTTGCTACAGCATTAAATAGTCAAAAACTCCACCTGGTGGTATAATTAGTTATTACAGCTAATCTACAATACATTTTCTGACATGCAAAACCTTCGTCTTCTGCCTTATCATCAATATATTTTTAAAATTTTAAATCATTAATGACAATCAGTTAGCTGTTAATCATTAAGGTGATATGTAAATATATTTGTGTTTTTCATTTGTGAGTTAACAATAACATTGTTAATGGTTAAATATGAATTTCCCTATAGTAATTAAAAATTAAATGAATATGTTTTTCTCCAGGGCTATGGACTGACATAAAACATTTTGTCATATTAAATATATTAGCTATATCACTCAGCTCTAGCTTCATGCTACATACAGACATAAGAAAGACAACAAGGGGTAACTCTGGATATGGGATGAACAAATAACTGATTTAAAATCTAAATCATACTAGCAACGATGCAATTAGCAAATTGCAAAGGATGCAATTAAGGATATAGTTTATGCAACATGTCGAATTCAGGCTTTGGGACCCATTTACCCAAACATGTCAATGGTGTTGCAAATTCATAGCATCCTCCTTGTGTAACAGTCACACTTTTCCTGGTATCTTGTGTGGTAATACTTTAATATGTTTGAAATCTTTTACATAGTGAATATTGGCAGAAGCTTGACTTCAAAAGAATTATATTATGAATCAAATCACAGTGTTATTCAGCATTATCTGCTGTACTACACTGCCAATCATTTTCCTCATTCAGACCACACAGAGACATATGGAGGACCTAACAACTCAAGCATTCAGAGAAAACAGACTCATACATTTTTAAGAAGCTTTAACAGAGTGCATTAGTGTCTAATGTAGGATTGTTACTGTGCATCTGACTGACTGTACAAAACTCTAAATCTAGCACGCATTTTCAGTGAGACTCAGTCCTCTGTCTAGGAAAGTTAGTGCTCACAACAATTTACTGAAGGTTAATTGAATTATTGCAGTAAATATAGAAACGAGATTGCTTTCATCAAAATTGAGAGGATCCAGTTTGTGCCTGTGTCTCAAGAGGTCATTCATAATTCTAATCATTATAATCATTAGATAATTAGACACTCTAAAGCAGTGAGACAGTCCAGCTAACGTCAAGCAAACTGGGCATCTCTGCTCGCATCAGAAATTATGCTGGGCACTACAGCAATCGAGGAGGATAATAGAAAAGTGAATTTCAAGAGAAGATACTGCAGCAGTGAGTCAGTCAGTCTGATGGCTCTCGGACTAACTGATCTGTATGATGGTACGATGTTCTATTCCTGGACAGGAAAGATGGGAAGGAGGCTCCGAGTCAGATCAATACCCCAGAGGAACCAGTGATTATTGTACATTACTACACCATTCCTCCCATTTCCTTTCCCACTCAGTGACAAGCAGGGGAAGATATCATTAATGACTTAGTCAGCTTTGATTTCATGCGCTTTTCAACAGGGAGCACAAAGAAAATCCATGCAGCAGTTCATCCTGATTCATTCAGCTCCACAGTTTCGACAGAGGAATGTGAGGAAAGTCAAAAAATTATTTTTAAGCACAGCAACACAAGTGTAAACTAGTGTTTTAACTGAAATCTATTATCACTGGTTAATCCAAGGCAACAGAAGCCAGTAACTTTACACTATATCAAAGTCAAAGCATCTTTGAGCTGGTGAATCCTACTCATTTTAGTAAGGCAGCCCGCTCACATTCAAGGACCTTCATGCAAACCTCAGGCGGTTAACTCTTCTGCTTCAATAAACACTGATCAGGAGAAAGCTGAAAAACCACAGTTATTTCTCTCATAAATGCAAATATGGGCGGCGATGCAGTTTATTTTCCTTGACAGCCAGTTTTTTCAGACATCATCAGAAACACTGCACAATCACAGCTGTTTCATAGCACTTTGCCAAGGGAAATAAGCTGGAGTCAAAGCTGCAGCAGGCATATGACAGCACCAGAATCATGGTTTTTCTGACCATATGACAAAATGATGTGCTGCAAGCAAACAGGCACGTAGCTGCAGAGGACACATAGAGTATATGTTCTATTCTATGTGGTGACGTGACCTGAACAGTAAACAGAAAGGCAAGAAGAGAGGAGAAAACAGAGGGAGAGGAAGGAAGTTCAATAAAACCTTCACAGTTGTAAGCTTTCATCCGTCAACATAGACGCTGTTCAAATGTATGTGCTGGAACACAATGTTCTCAGTTTGCTGTGGACAGACTTTCACCACATTCAAATTCTTTTTGGGGAGTGGGCCTCTCGGACAAGGAACAACAAATGCAAGCATATAGGAGTAGAGCACAGACTCCTTCATTAGACATTTCACTAATTATGCCCCAACTTGTTCAACCCCACTACTGGGTCAGTCAGGACACGATGTGCAGACAAGTTTTCCAGCAGAAGTCCCAAAGCTTCCAATATGTCAGGCTAAATTACAAGAAAGTGTGAATAAAATGATGACATCAAAGCATCTATTTCCAGTGGATAGAATTCTGCAGCGATAACATCATACTGTCTTGGCTTCAAATACTTAATTCAATGTAAACATCAAATGGCTTCAATGAAAAGCTAGAAGAAGCTGACAAAATATGCACTGGATTCTGTGATTTTTAAAAAAAAAAAAAAATATATATATATATATATATATCCTGTAAACTACCTCATTAAACAGAAGAAAAAGAAGAAAAACAAAAGGGCAAATCTAAATCATACCAGATTCTGAAGTCTTTTAGCAAAATCCCTTATTTCACTGATCACACTAAGGTCAAACTTTTACTTTTCCTAAAATGTAAAAATATGTCTTTTAATACTATTCCAATAGAGCAGTATATTTAATTAGACTGTCTGTATATGTAAAGTTAAAATGCACATAAGTTTTACATTGCGCATTTATTCCATGACCTTAAATACATACTTGTGTTATAAATGGTATGATGCATCATTGATTCTTAATGTAACACCTCAAACTACATGCTTCACAACTATGGCATGGTTGACTCTGGGCTCAGCATCTGTTTTGAAAGTTATCGGTTCAGTCATTACAGAAGAGACATAAAGGACAAGTACAAAAGTAATGCAGTGTCTTACTGACAGATGTTGCTTCTGGCAAGCGTAAAAAGGAACATTGTAGGAGAAGTGATTCTCCGAAATCTATTATGTATATGAGCAAGGAAAACAAATTTCAATAAAAGGACTTGAAAGCGGAAAATTTTAACAGGACATTTACTGAGGTGAAATCTCGGGAGGACCCACAGCCAAGCTCTTATCTGTCATCTACGGCTGTGGGCTTTATGCTAATATGCAAGCAGAAAATGTTGTTTTCCTCATTACAGAGCTGCACACAAGCTACTCTCTCTTCAGCATGCGACAAAGGGTAGAAGCTGATGAGCACTGATTCTGTTCCTCATATGTACTAAACTAGGTCCCCCTCTGCCCTACACACTTGGTAAGCGAGTTAAAAACACAGAGCCATGCCAGGCAATTATGGGGAAAATTATGTCAAAGTGATCAAGGAAAGACTCCTGAGGTAAATACTTTTAATCAGAGGAATCCCAAGCAAGCAACTAAATAGACTTTGCTGCTTTCTGCTAAGATTTACTTTGGACATTTGGTCCCTTACAGAATATAACAAGGAGAAGGTAGCAAGGGTAGATTAAATAAACTTCATATCAACACATATCTGACTACATACACAATATTATCTATGATAGACCAACCAATATATCAGTCAGTTAACATGTGTCTGTCTACTTACCTACCAACAATCTATAAAGTGTAGTGGCTAAACAGAAAGAGTCACGAGAGGGTATTAGCAGAGAAGAGAACATGAATGATAGAGAGGATGAAGACCTACATCACAGTTTGTGCTTTAAAAGTCCCTTGTTCCTCATTGCCCAACACTGATGTGGATAATATGTCCAGTTATCAGCAGCAGGAAATAGAGCTCTCCTCCCTCATGTATTACACTTTCACAGCCTCCCTTTAGCCTTTTTTTTGACTGCAGAGTGGCTAATGTGGAGCAATTCTCTGCGACTGAAGCTAAAAACAGCATTCTACACCATGGTCATTGTATTTCTCCAGGCTTTGCTTAGCAACTAAAAAAAAAACAGAAGAAGAAGAAAGAAAAAAAGGCAATCAAATCCAGGCCCAGTCCCTGTACAGTCACAGAGCATAAAGGACAGGGTGACCGAATCCACTTCAATCCTACTTTTTGCTTTCATGAATTCAAAATCAGTTCTCACAACAGAAGGCTGGTTACTGGCTCTGTCTTGATCACAGAGAATGGAGCCTAAACTCACTGATAAGGTCTCTGCGACATGTCACTGCTTCCATACAAGCCAGGAGACGAGGCAACACCAGCAGCACTTCTCTGCGCTTTAAATGCATTAAGCTGTGGAGCGTGCATTATCACTTTCTGCATACAGTTGGATAATCTTCATGGATATAAATGGAAAAGTGTAAACTTCCAGAGGCCATGAATGAGGATTTAGAAGTTGGTTGGAAGCAAAGAGGCATTATGGGCGATGTGATTAAGCCATTATAAAGTCGAGAATCTAGGCTGAGTGAATCACCGCTGGCAAGACAGATTGTTTATCACAACTCAGGGAACGTGTCAAAATTAACTTCCTAAAACATATCTGCATCTAATGGCTCAGGATATAGTTATCTACACAGATGCACAATTACAGACGGAATCATCTCCTGAAGGGGTCTGATAGTACCCAGTACGTATCTCTGCATTTGTACAAACAAGCCAGCAAGAACCAGGTAACGAAAGTCATGCTGAGCCTTGAAGGATGTGGCCACACTGATACGACATTAAACAGATGTAAATTCAGCAGAACATGTGGCTCTTTTAACTCTGAAGCATGTGAATTAGCTCAAATGTTCTTTCTCAAACGTTTTTTGTCCATCAAATGAGCACAAATCTGCAGTGATGGTTGTGTCATTGGCACTGCACCTTAAAAAGTGTGTTTTTCAGTAAAAAGAAACACAGGCTGTAGGTGACTCGGATTATTTGCTGATGCCAAGAGCCAAACAGAAATACCAGACCTCTCTTTTCTGCAAATTTAAAATCTAGAAAATCTCTCATTTTACAACACACTGTAATTATTTTGAGCTAAGATACCACGAGTGATTGCAATAGTACTAAATATTGAGCCGACAGCCTACTGTGACTGAAAGACTGCAGCAGAATTTTGACAGTGATCAAGAAAACGCAATAAATGAGGATCAGTGAGATCACAGCCAGAACGTAAGCCTAATACAGCCAGATTGATGTTGGTACCAATCCGGCGTATTAAATCAGTGGATCCCTGATCCTCTGAGCAACGTATGGTGGTGAATCTTACATTTCTGGCAACAGAAAAGTGAATTTGGACATTTAGTGTGAGCAGATAGAGCCAATGTGCCCACAAATAGGCCACAAACACCATCAACAGGAAATCCCTGAAAGTGTAAGTATCTTTCGGCCAGCACCAACTTTACTGTAATGATGTCAATTTCAAGGCATAATTGATATTAAGTGCAATCACAGTAAAGGGCTGGCGATTTAATTTTATAGTTAGCCTGATGGTCTGCTTAATTCCAGCATGAAATGTCTTGCCCCATCAGAAGCTGGTTCATCAAAGCACTTTGTCAGCTGTGTGTCTGACTTATCAGGTGAGGCTAATAAAGCCACAATATCACTAGCAGCAAGGTCACCCCTATACTGAGGCGACTTTCCTCGACTGCTAATGCAGCTAATGTGCAGCTCAGCACTTACTCCAGGAGCCGAGAAGGGAAGGAGAACAGGAAATGTATCTCTATGAAGCGTGCAATGACTAACAGTGATAGAGGCAAAGACGCAGACGTAGAAAGAGACATTAAGTTCAGAGTCATTAGGCACAACACACTGCTGTCATTATATCAAACTGCATTACATTCATCAGCCCCTTCATTTGTGAAGCTGTGGGAGGGCGCGAAACCAGCGGCTCAGGCTGTTTGCTGCTGCGGAAAACAGCTCTTCTTTTAGGAAGTTCGGTGTGATGCGTTTTCCTCTTGACGATGCCCTCACACTGCTGTATTTAAAGCAACCTGTGTGACACTGAACCTGACTAAATCTCTCTGAAGTAAAGCTGAGGTATTCGACTTGCTTAAGAGGCAGAGAGAGCGGTGCCCTGGCCAAGAGTCTATGGATGAGTGCAGATCCCTGCTTCATACATTTTACTCATGCATTTTGCAGCCTGTAAAGTGCATTTATTAATGTCAAGCATCACGGACAAAGTTGAACATGTTTACATAGATGAAAACGTATCCTTCAAATCTCACCACTGTCTCAGAAGAGACCTGCACTTTCAGATCAGAACAGGGGTGAAAAAGGGGTTTTGTACTATAGTTTTAAATGGGCTTTAAACGCAACACTGACTCACTTTTATATATTTTAAACAGTATAACTATTTAAATTGTGTAGCAAAAAAGGAGAAACTATAACTACTTAATGACACACACCATGACTGTGGCAATTGGCAATTATGGGCTAATGTCAAAACTGGGGTTAGAAATAGCCATTTATGAGGCTACAGTGCTTTAATTACTGCCGTATTTTAGGCATTGTGCTGATGAGAGAAGGTATTTCCTGAGCTGCAGGCGCACAATGAAAAACTGCAAAAACAGACTTGAAGATAAAGTTCAGAATTCAAGTAAAAATGTTATTTGAAGTAAAATGAGGTTAGTTGAAACCAGATCACATTTACAGGAATCTATGGAGACACAAAATCTCTGGCTGCAGCCTACTAACGTTGCATCTTCTCCCAAAGTAAGAATGAATCTCACCATATTTTCTAATAAATGTCCTAAATCCGAGACCACTGTGCTAGTTGATTGGGCAACCACATATTACATGGCCTGATTTCCATTACAGAGAATCTTATCAACACTGGCCTCAGAGGGAACACACACTAATTGGTGAGACTTTTACGTTGCATTTTCTAATGACGGGTGCTTAATTAATCCTTGAAACGCTGGCTTGTGAGCGCTGGAGCTACAAAGGGAGATGACTGAGAGGATCAAAGTCATTGCGGTCTACAGTGGCGGGATTAGGAAAATATGGTGGAGGCATGGAGACAATCGAGCACCCAAACCTCAAGTGAAGAAAATCCTTCCAGACTGCAACCAAAATCTCAGCTGCATGGAGAAGTGACTGTGCCCTGCTGCTGCTCGCTGACTGACACTGACACGTGTGAGTATGGTTATGTGATATCACCGTAATCCCACTGAAGTCCCCAAACCCCTCTCATAACCCTTGCATGGAAATGAACAGTCAAGTGAGAGTAGGAGGAGCAAGACAGCCACTGCTGTAAATATTAGACCCTTGTCCTAAACCTTTAGTACATTTCAAACGTAGAATGCTCTGTTTTATTAAGCAGTCAACACCCTGACTGAACATTTCATCTTTGGAACTGCACTGTATAACAGTCTAAAAAACTCAGACTGAGACCTCAACGGTTAACAAACATAATAAAACTAAAGAACAACTGCTCTCAGCTTGCAGGTTGAGGCTTTCCGTGTCATTATTCTTCTTCAGAATCAGTTTCTGGTTTGGACATGAAGGGCTGAATTACTCCCAATATTACAACTTTTCACAGTGTAGGAGTCAAAGGTGAGCTGATGTGCTCCAGGTTCAGTGAGTTGGGAGTGATACATGGAGAAAGAGGTGGACTTCATAGATCTGTACACTAGAGGAAGCAACAGTTTAGAGTTACATGTAAGCCATTTTGAGACATGCGGGGATTATTTTCATGGAAAAACTTCTAAATATGTAAATATGTTTAGGGCTTTCATCAATGACTGGAGAAGGACTTTAAGTACTGATTTTATTACTTTTATCTGCAACATAATGTTTAACGAATGATTACAGGTGTTGCAAGAGTCAGATTTGGCTTTGAAGATCCTCACTTTTATCACTATTTCCTTATTTATGTGTGTTTGTGGCACACAGACAAAAACTAGTCTGTGGTAAATGTACACTCATCTTTATGTAGCTGTATACTGTAATAAAGGTTTTTTTTAGCTATTGTTGAAACGATATTCTCTAATCTCTAGTTCTCTAGTGATGGACTGAACACAGTCTTACAAGCTTGTTTATGTTACAGAAACTGAAGCAGAAACATTACTATAGTGCTTATGATTGAAAATTCTCAGAATAAAGTGAATACAAACCTGAGTTTGCACTACTGAGATCCAAACAATACTTTACTGGTACCCTATTTTAAGATATGTAAACATTTTTCTACAAACCCATTTCTTCCTTTAGTTAAAGAAGGTAAAGTTCTCTGATTGTACATGGCAAAAACACAAGCAGACGCACAAGCAATTGTCTAAATAAAAAGTAGAAAATGTTTGATCAATGACAAAAGAGACACAATCATGAACCTAAACAGACATTCAGTGCCAGTTTTTAGTACTACAAACCTTTGGACTTAACAATACATGCTGGCCAGCTATAGAAAAACTAATAAAGCCTGCACTTCATATTTTATACATCATTTTTAAGGGTGTTAAACTATTGAATTCTTATATTAATATATTTTTGTGATTTGTCTCCTTACAGGTTTGGTCCTTCTCTTTGCCCCAGTACTGCGTCTAGCTGACGAAGTCACTGTAAAACAGAACAAATCTTCACTTCGCTGACCCTCCAACACACCAGTAACCCATTCAAGGATCCGAGGTGGCACCACTGGGTGCTACCCTCTCAACAGAATGACATCAGGCTGCTCTTGCAGTCAGCAGCTGCCTGCTCAGGTTACCTCGACCAAGTGTGGAAAAGAGCGCTCATCTGCTGACAGCCCATTGCTCCACTGCATCACTCTGCAGCAGTGTTCGCAGGGCGCACTGAGGCCGTCTCTGCAGCCGCATGCGGGAAAACAATCCTGGCTCGGCAGCTGAGGCTCCCTACCAAGCTGATATTGTGGTCCGTTCCGAAAATAGCCTCACTTGCAAATATTGCAAAGGGACCACTGTGATATGATGTATTCAAATCCACCATCAGTGTCACAGAGTGTAAACAGAACGCATGTTTGCTTTGATTACCTCTTCTAAAAAGAGAAATATCACAGTTCCAGATCTGGAAACTAAAATAAAGTTAAATGTGAGGAGGTGACAAGCACACCCCATCACATACTGTAACAAAGCATGAGCACACAGCCTGTATGGCTTAACCCTCATTAAAATGACAAAACATGCACCTGCTCTATAGGCTGTCCAATAGCATGCAAACTGATCCTGATAGAGGAATAAGTGGCTGTCTGCAGCAGACTACAATAGTTTGGAGCTCCCTGTGTGATCCTGGAGTTAATAAACCTTTGGCAGGTTAACCAGAAGAATGACTGATAGAGATAATAAAGAGGTGAAGGGATATCCATTCTATAAAAACACCTTGCAGCCTATCACAGTGTGTTAGCTGCCCTTAAAGACAATGAGAAATAAACTACAGCAGGAGAGCCCAGAGGAATACTGTGAATAAGCTCACGACAGGAGGTGGGCTGGAGGCGACACAATACCCGACAGTAAGGTCAAAACTAATAGGATGAACCAAATGTGGCCATTTTCCCAAACAGAGGACGCAGCATGAGTGACTGAGGAGCTGCTGCTGTGTGAATATGCAGCACCAGTGAAAGCCATTATTTACAGGCCTGCAGTCTGATCAGCTGCTCTTTTTTGGGACGCCCTCGTGGAGACAAAAGAACGGAGCCGCGAGGTGTGTGACGGTGCGGCGCTGTCTCGTCTCCAACATCCACCTGCAGACACAAACCGCACCGTCCGCAGCCGAACGGGCGCTCTCGACTCACCCAGTACACCGGAGGAGGTTTGCGGCGGGGCAGTGCCCGGGTCCGGCCTCTCCGCGTCTCCCTGCTGCGCTCGGTGTCGGTGCCGGGAGCTCTCGGGGCCGTCGCAGGCGGCGGACGCACCGCTGGTGGCCGCCGCGGCTGCGGCGCCTGCCGCTGCTGCTGCCGTCCCCGTGTCGGGCATGCTCTCTATCAGCGCGGAGCGACGGAAGATGAAGATATTCTCCGGGAAATTGTGCAGTGGTATCGCATCTCAGGAGGAGGGCAGAGCATGGGTGTAGCAGGGCGGCCGGTGGGGGTCCGAGGGAGGGTTAAATGAGTATGAAAGTGAAGTGAAGGTTGTCGGCGCAGCGGCGGACCATCCTGGAGGTGCTCTGGAGCAGGATGCGATGCGCGGCTGGATGGAGAGACGACTGTAGAGGAGGGACAAAGAGAGGGAGGCGGGGGGAGGGGGCTGGGCCGTGGCGCACACTTTACAATGCTCCACTATAGTATAATAAGTGAGTAATTTAGGGTTGTCTGAGAGTAGGCTATCTATCGGAAAATTTGTAAGGCTTGTGGAGGAATTCCCTCATGTAAAACTAACTATAAAGTCAGGTAAGGCAGTCCAGCTTTTATTACAAACCCGCCTCATACACTTCAGTAAAATTTTAAAACCCTGCATCAATCTTTTACGGTTATAATAGTAGATTTAAACATGCATGACCCTGCAGTTTCTCCTAGAGAGGTGTATTTTTATCACCCCACAGTGACCTCTTCCAGCAGTCAAGCTTCATATTAATGCCAGAAATAGAATCCACATGCTTGCATCAAGGCAAATTCAAACAAACAAAATTGATGGCTGACACACTTCTACTGAACTGGCAATATCCTCATTCACATGATCACCAAAATGACATAAATTCTTGTGTTTATAGTGCGCCCACCTTTACTTTAAATATTAATCCTTTGAGGCAGGCAGGTGATATCTGCAGTGCAGCAGGTAGACTACTGCTCCTCTGTGAGTGTGACTGCATTACTCTGTCCTAGAAGATTAAATAGACCATGACTTATTTATTAATGCAAAAAAAATATCCTCATAGATTAAATTTTTAGTGACACTCAGGTCTAGGTACAAGTAATGTCACTTCTCAGGCGAACAAACAGTGCAGTACACACTGTACTGTCTGCAGTAGCTGTATACTGTTTGTTTTACTGCATAAGATGCAGTTTGATCCACTGTCATTCCATCACAATACATCCATATGAATAAACTAGAAGTATTAAGGACATTTTAAATGACATCTGTCTGCTAACAGTTAAGCCTTTAAAATCAGCAAACAGCAGTCTGCCTAAGTGAAAGCCTACACCCTAAACAAACACATTTTTCAGAGCAAACATTTAAGGCGCAGACTGAGTCTGTTGATCCTCTACTGGTAAAATGTGTGTTTCTGCCATACATTACAGTGCATACAGTTTCACAGTAAATAGCTCAGTTGTTTAACTGTATGTGATATGTCCAGGTGTGGGCAAGGAGAGATTACACAACTCTCCATAACCAACTGCATCATCTTCAATCCCATCCATGGCCCCGATTAACACTTGTTTTTGGTTGAAAGAGAAAAAAGTGTTCGTATGTATATGGTAATCAACAGCTGTGACATGGCAGCTGTCATGCTTTGTGCACACACAGAGAAGGCTATAAATTATTGAGAGCCCAGGTTAAAGATTGCTCCCAGGCTTCAGGCCATGCCTCTTCAGTGTGTACACAATCTATCTTCTTGGCCGTCCGTCCCTCCTGGATGCTGTGTTTCGCTGTGCAGCTTCACTGGCAGGCTGGTTGCCCTCCCCCTCGTATGGCTCACAACTCAGAAGCACCTCGCCTGTGAGCAGAAATTCTGCTTACTCACCAGCCTCTGGGATGACAGCAGCAAGGCGCTGCAATGGGGCAGACACACACCAGTGCACATGTTGTCTATACTCTGTTTATGTTGTATTATTTGCATGCATGTATATAGGCTATGAAAGTCTATGGACCACAGGGGTTCATTTATTATCATAGAATACACAAAAACACAACAAAAAATGACCTAAAAAAATCATAATTTAAAAGAAATGAAAATTAATTTATTGTGTAAACAAAGGTGTTTTTTTTTAAGAGAGAGGTTTTTACATACACTCTCCCTGTAATAACTGTTAGATTTTATTGAAACTGTTTGTGATGATGTTGAATGTTGTTGTATTATAGGCAGAGATGCTCACCTTGTTGTGTTGCATTTTGCAAAAAGCTTCACTCCTGTCTTCTCATCAAGGTATCTCTTCATCACGTATTGGAGAAAAGTTAATAGAGGTCTGTTCACAGTGGTAAGGAAGTGACAAGATGATATCTGACTTGCACTGTATTTTACAGTCTGATTTATGTGCATTTCCCAATGGAATAAACACCAACAAATATGATACTAGGAGATGCATCCTTCAGCAGCAGGTGGATTATTGTGCAAATCATTTCAGTTTATTTAATACATATATACAGAAATAATTAAATAACAATAGTAGTAATAGAATGATTAAAATATTAATTAAAATAAAGAAATAAACAATGGACTCACCAAAGAAATTTTAATGCAGTCATGTGAACAACATTTTTGTAAACAGTCTTAATGATTAATTACTTTATCTAATATAACATTATATGAAGAGCCAAAGCAAATTGTATCTGAAACTATTTACATTATGGGAGAAGATTTGTAAATATCACCACATGTATGTGAACACTTTCCGCTTGACAGCATATGAAACACAGAGTTAATGCCACATTATAATTCATTCAGTAAACAGAGCGGCCATTTTTGAGGAAAACAAGCTCTTCGATAGATTCACCAGATATTTACTTCATTTTTCTTTCATTATTTGGTACTTAAAATTAAACAAAATAGCATTTTAAAAAAAAAGCCTCTGACAAATTCCAGTAGTCTGCGATAACATATCAAATTACGTTTCATTGTTTGTCTTAGATTTTATATTGAAGTGATTGTGATATAAATAGTAACAATAGAAAATCCTAATTTTTAAGGAGCGGAACCATTTCATTCCTACATGATATTACGGACCGAATTTAACGCCGCACACAAGGCGGGACTTATTTTAGATTGGCAGACGTTGAACAAATAGAACTGGAGAACCTGCCTCAGTTGAACCAATCACAGTGAGCAGAAGGAGCAGCTGAAAGTGACCGGTGTAGGAGCTCCGAGCGGCATGAGTTTGTTAACGAAGACTTAGCTGAGCAGTGTATTAGTAATAAATGATGGACTGAAACCATTTAGCAGCTAATATTACCTTCACATGCGGTCCCAAGATCAGATGACAAGCTAAAGTTGCACATAATGATTCAGTTAAGGACAGAGGAAGTATTGCAGCGTCAGTGTCACGACCAACAGCGAGTAAATAAAACTATGTATTAGTATCTAATAATGATGTTGCCTCTACCGTCCATTTATCGTGGGATATGGAGAGCTGCTGTCCACTCACTTAGGACAAGGTTTGTTTCTGTATTTCTACCTCAATCTATCCTTACTTCTCCTCGTTTGAGCACATGATGCTTTTTAATTGATTAAAAAAAGGATTTCATGTATGTCGTCAAATAATTAATTTGGAGTGTAAAGGCATAGAGAGCTTTAGTCCTTTAATTTAACCTTTGGAGAACACATCATTTTCACACGTCACAGGATTCATTTTATTTAAAAAATAAATATAGAAAAGAAAAGAACATCAGCCATTTTATTTATTTGCCTTAGTCTTCCCAGTTTACTTGGTCTTAGAACATACTTAATAAATTATCTTTTAAATACACAAAAATAATATTTTAATATTTGTTTTTGCACTCCATTTAATTGAACTTACAGTGTTATGGATTCAAGTACTCATTTATGGCTTTGACTGTCCTGACAACCTTTTTATTTAAAAATTCATAATATACAAGTGTACATAAAACTAAGCAGGGCATACATATACTGACATAAAACAACATCTTATCCAGCCCCAACCTTGCACCACCAGCCTTATATTCAGGAGGTCTTTGCTATATTGCCACAACATGGGACACTGAACCTCTGGGGTTGTCCTACCTGGCACTGGGACGTTGCCAGCGGATGTTTTGGGTCCTGTGGGTTGCAGGTTGAGGCCTCTGTGGCTCAAGCTTGTTCAAATGTTTGATCTGACTGGGATCTAGGAGAGGTCAGTGCCACAGGCTCTTCATCATGTTCCTCTAGCTGTTTCATGCAGTGTAGGCATAGAACCTGGTCACTAGGGAGTACTGTTACCATTAGGCGATGTGCTCGTCTCCTGCATTGTCCAAGTAGATACGTGTCAAAGTAACATCCACACGAATACCAGGACCCAAGATTTCCCAGTAGAACATTTTATTATAACAAGATGTTCACCAGTAGCATGATAGTAGAAGGCATGGCTTTTATCAGGGCTGATACCAGCTATTAGTAATCAAGGAAACTGAGGGCTGATATTTGGAACTGACCAGCATTTGTAGTTGAACATAAAAATGTTTGTGTTAAAATTTAGGAGAACACAAACTCAAACATTAAACTTTGTTGAAATATCTTTGTTTATGTTTTTACATACTTTTAATTAAAAGATGAAATTTCTACTTTTATCCTTCACGTTTCACTTTTAAAGCTGTTATTCTTGTAGTTTATCCAGTCAGATCCAGTCAGAGAAGCAGCTGCATCAGAGCCAAAGTAGTGCATTTTTATACTTTTTTATTTTACTGGGAATTGGTAAAATAAAATAAAAAAGAATATACAGATAAATCAGAAAAATGTTAAATATCTAATCAGATAATCAGTTAAGATGATAAGCAATTGACTCCTAATTGTCACAAGATGATCAATGTCACTCATTTCCCCTGGTTAGCGGTTTTGATATTGTTGCTAATTGATGTATATTAGATACAATCTTAGCAAGTCAAATGACTGATTAATAGTCAGTGGTTCCTTTTTTTTTTTTCCCCTCCACAGAGGAACTCCACCCTCTCGACTCCTGTCCACCTGTGATGGAAACCCAGCTGGACTGACTGATGCTGACACCATCTTTGCGTTGTCATCAGGTCATGGAAGGTGTGGGGTGGCGGTGGTACGCATCAGTGGTCCTGCATCAGCTGCAGCTCTGAGGTGTATGGCTGGTCTCACACACAACCTGCCGCCTCCACGCACTGCTCTGCTGCGTAGCATCACAGACCCCCGGTCCAAAGAAGTGCTGGACCGTGGACTTGTCCTGTGGTTCCCAGGTACACTCCCCTGGACCAGACTTACATTTTAGTTCTTCTCCACATGTTTGTAGTTTGTAGTTTGGACATAGTCTTTTTTGCTTCCCCTTCACATGTCCAAGGATTTATCAACAGAACATGTCATGTTAAACATTATCTGTCTCCAGCATGTGTCCACAAGTGGATTTTTTATACAGCTCTGAATGTAACAGATTAGTAGTAAATGGTGTAAAACACATAAAAATGATATCCACTAGTGAGGGAATGCAGTTCTGTGTTACTTTAGGAGGAAAATGCAAACAATTTCACAATCAGCCTGCATGAATGGTAAAACCAACGTGGGTTGGTTGGTAAATATTGATGTTAAGCCTCATGTTGTCACATTCAACGTATTTTAAACAGTTTGTCTCACTTCCATTTTGAGTCAACAGCTCATAAACTAGTGTGTCTGTTATATCTCACTGTTGTGAGATTGTCCTATAAATATCTGAAGTTTTGTCTGTATCACCCACTTCCAAGTTTATTTGAGGTAATGCTGAAAAAATGCTCCTTGTACAGATTCAATTTTAAAAGGACATCCAGACCTTTTTGTTGTTTTCTTGTGTTTCTGTCATCAGCTCCTCATAGTTTCTCCGGAGAAGACAGCGTGGAGTTCCACATCCATGGTGGTCCTGCTGTCATTACTGCTGTCTTACAGGCTCTAGGTAACATATAGGTGTCATTATAAGAATGATGGAGTGTTAAACAACACAATTTTATATTATGTAGCACAACTAACATACACTGGGATAAGGTGCACCACCACTTTGCAGGGTGTTTGTAGTATGTGTCTTCATAGCGTCAACTTCCTGAGCTCTAAGCCTTTATAAGGATTCTAAACTCAGTATCGAGTTGAGTCACGAAGCCGTCTATCACTGTGACTTAAAAGAGAAAACTGACACATGCATTCGTGTTTCTAAGATACTTAGAATATGTGCATTGGCAGGCGTGACAGCCCTGTGACTGACACTTAGTATATTTACTGCAGTTCTCCTGTTGGCCTCCCAGAGGGCAGTATTGTATAAAGCACAAATGTTAATGAAAGCTAGTCACCTGTTAATGGACTTAGAGATTCTTACTAATAGTGAAGCTATTTAACTAATAGTTAAATAATGTAAAAGAACAGTTGAGTTCAAGAATTGTTTTGAATAGTTTAATTTTAAAGTCAAAATAAAGGCTGTAACAGTGTTGGTAATATGAAAACCAGCAAGCAGAATGTAAAATGATTCTAGTTAAAAGATCATTACCCCCATTTGCCAAATGGTTTTATGCTCTCAATTGTTCCCCCCTGATAAAAATTTTAAAAAAGCTTGGAAAAACAATGAACACAGAACCTTCTGAACCTGCTGTTGTGTCTGTTTTCATTCCTAGTAAACCCTGAGTGACATGTTGACCCGGTGTTTGATCCTCAGTGTGTGTGTGTGTGTGTGTGTGATGTATGCCTATCCTCGTGCATACACTTCTTGATGTTTGTGTTTGTGTGTGTTTTTCAGGAAGCGTGCCTGGCATGAGGCCTGCTGAAGCGGGGGAGTTCACGCGGAGGGCCTTTCAAGCAGGCAAACTGGGTTTAACAGAGGCAGGCAAAACACACCGAAACAGATCTGTGTGCACATTTGTGAATCAGGATTTCTTTAACAGGGCAAATGCAGAATAAACAGGGTCAAAACTGAACAGGGATTTCTCATTGCTCAAAATGTCCCAGTGAAAATTTCTCCCTTTACATAATTTGCCCTATGGCATTTATTTCATTGGGTTGTCAAAGATTCATGCATAAATGCAGCTACTAAGCCTCTGTAGGTGGAACATTTAAAATACATATTAAAATATGCTGCCTGAAGCAATAATAAGAACCTGCTTTGGATGTTTGGTAAAAAGCATATAATGGTATATTATTCTCCAGAGTAAATTTTAGCTGTATAGTAACTTGAGTATTTATGTATAAATGTCTGAAGTATTTTTACAGTTCAGTGAAAATGGTCATGAAAATGATCATCACAACACTTAGAATTGCTGTAGAGGAAGCAAACATGCTTCTGGAATTTTAAAAAAAGACAGTTTCTTATCTCACTAGTAAATGTGATTATGAGATAAGATAAACTTTATTATCCCCAAAAAGAATTTGTCTCGGATGGCAGCACAGACAGCATAAACACTGTTAAAACAGCAGCATGGGACAGAGGCAGGGTACACTTTACACAAAGCATCACACATTTATAAAACCAAATTAATCTCTTCTGCATATAAAAGCTGCATAAATATACACAAATAAAATAATTGGCCTCACTGTTCCAATACTTTTGGAGGGAAGTGTAGATATTCCAATATGACAGCGTATGGTTGTCAAATCTAATGTGCCTCTTCTTGAAGGTGGAAGGCCTTGGGGATCTGATCCATGCAGAGACAGAGGCCCAGAGGAGACAGGCTCTGAGACAGATGTCAGGAGAACTGGGACGCCTCTACCAGGACTGGAGTCACAGACTGAAACGGGTAAGTCCTCTAATAGTACCCTGACTGATGGTTCCAGATGGAAGTTTTCATCAATGGTGGGCAGACAGACATGTAAACAGACAAATGTTTTCATCAGGATTCAAGCTCTGAGTTAAGTGTAGTTGTAGTATGTGTTGCAGGAAAGTTTTGTGACTTCATCTGGCCTCACACCAGAAATCTTTTTTTTTCTTAAAAGCACCTTTCAGACATGGACTCGATTCAGTTAATCCGACGGCAATTTAACATGTGTGCTTCATGCCTGAATGCACACCCTGGTCATGTTTCTGTAAAAGTCACACCGGCAGTCTTATAAGATTGTACCAAGTAACATTTTCATGTTACTTTCAACACATTCTGAATGCAGCTGTCACAGTAATGGATAGACATGCACAGCAAAGGTAGTTGTGTGAAATTAGGGAAGGGTTTCTTTTAATATACAGTTTAAATATGTACATCACCGGATGTGTTCTCACACTGTAGGCATAAGTCTGAATGCTGGCGTACGGAACATTAATGGAAAGGTGACAGATGTCTAAAAAACTAGAATGCTGTCGCTTTAACGGATCGATGAAGTCAGCAATGCTCCATGTCCCTTGTCTTAAAGTGGCTTTACATTTTAGATTTGCCTGGGACTCTGATGCTGCAGTGAAATGTTTTGTTGATGCTTGGTGCTTCAGTAGAAGGAAACTGGACTTCTTTTTGGTTGTTGACATGTCACCTCTGATCCAAGAGGCTTTCTCAGTCCCTTACTGAGCAGTTTCATAACAATACACACATCAAGGCATGTGAGTCTTGTGTCATTACCGAGCCATGAGATTTATGGGTTAGAATAAATAGCTGAAACTCTGAAACTGAAAGTTAGACCTGAAAAGGCCTCTTGACTGAAGGTGAAATGTGTTAAGAACCAAACAAAGAAGTCCAGTTGCCTCGACTGAAGCTCTTTTGTTTACCTGGACCTGGATGACTGAGAATCTACACAGACAGATACTTGGGGAACTTTTTTCTCAGCAACAGGATGTTTTAAAAGAATTCACCTGTACAGTCTTACATACTGATTTCTCTACATTTGTCAGCTCCAACACAGTGATCATTTGGATGTTTGTGTGAAACTGAGAAACACACTCTATTTGTTGTTCATCTGCAATCACACTTGTTTCACCCCGGTCTTCATTGTGAGTTGACCTCCCTCTCTTTTGTGTTTGAGTTAAAATTGACTCGGTTAAGAGCCAATCTTGACTCAGACTGAGCCGCACTTGGTCTTTGAGGTGTCAGAGAAACAAGGGGCCTCTAAAAATTCCAGCTGAAAAAAATGTTACAGCTAATTCTTAGTTAGCAGAAACAAGCCAGGCTCCTGGAATTTTCCCTGAAGAGACTTTGGAAAGAACCTGTCTGCACTGTGCTGTAGGTCAGGCCTCAGCAGTTTCACACCCAAACAATGCTTTTGTTTTCTTTTTGTTTTTTTGGTCTCTACAGCTCCATTTGAAACACGCTGTTGATGGATTTTCTAATGGGAATCTGAGGCTTCCTGTTTTTATGCTGCTGTAGTAGGTGTGTTTCTGTTCAATACCAAGAATCAAAATGCTAATGTCTTCATGGTACAGTGGTGCATGTAAATATCTGATGTAATCATATTAAGAGAAAAAAAAATGGAAAGAGGTGGGGGGGAGTTGATTGTATAATAATCATAAAAAAAATACTAAAATTAACACATCACTTGGTCAACCAACCTAACAATTACACTGCAAACTAATTTTTGGCTTGGTAGTTAGCACCATGGCCTTGCAGCTAGAAGATCCCCAGTTCGCATCCAGGCCTGGGATCTTTCTACATAGAGTATGCATGATCTTACTGTGGGTTTCCTCCAGCTTCCTCCCACAGTTCAAAAACATGCTGAGGTTAATTAGTAACTCTAAATTGGCTGTAGTTGTGAGTGTGATTGTTTGTCTCTATGTGTAGCCCTGTGATAGACTGGTGACCTGTCCAAAGTGTCCCCTGCCTTCACCCTAAGTCAGCTGGGATAGACTCCAGCCCCCCCATGACCCCAATGAGGATTACGCGGTGTATAGATAATGGATGGATGGATAATCCTTTCAGGTTTCCTCTCAGAAAATCCTATGCATGTTTATTGCCCTGTCCATCAAAGCAAGTTTTCCTAAGACCACAATATCGGATTCATATAAATACTCATCTATTAAAGAAACAAAACATTTGAACTTTTTACGGTATATGATATGCTATTAATGTTAAAGCGCCCATATTATCCGTTTTGGGTTTTAGTGTGTTATAAAGGGGCTTTTGAGTGCATGTAAAATATCTGCAAACTTACAAATCTGAAAGTCAACACGAAAGAAAATTATTCTGATACAGTGCCTGAAACACCTCGTTTGAGTCCAGGCTTTTCTTGTGTTACTCATTTATGTCACCATGTAACACATTTGCACAACGTCTGCTGACTTGCTAGTTTGACCACACTCTCAAACAATAAATAAGTAACTTCCTCACAGTCCGCCGTTATTGTCTTGCTGATGCCTCTGCCATTAAGCCTACATTTCTCTGCTAATACTCCTAAATTTGCGATACGGAAATTTCAGAATTATGAACCTGTAAATGTGCACACTATGAGCTATTTAATATTTTGTTGTGATTGTAGTGGCCAAAGGTAACAGGTCAGTACTCAGAACATTTCCTCTGGTCGGCAGTGTGACTCTCATTTGGAAAAGCATAAACAAGTGTTCTGTGTAATTCTTGACTCATCCACTCTCTGCCATCAGAAGAGTCTCTCTGCTGAGAGATTTAGCTGAGCTTTTAATTTCCTGAGGAAAGCCGTTAGCAGCAGTTAAAGCAGCTTCTCTTTTTCTGACCAACAGGAAGTGTTCATAGATGGCTGTTGTACTTTTAGGTGCTGTTGTTCCACCTTCACACAGGTGACACCCATGTAATGTTCTTTCCATCGCTGGACGTGTGGTTATGCACAGTTTTTGTTGGATTAAAGTTGAATCGGATCACGCCGGCCTGCCATGTGTCTGGCAACTGCCGCAGGCACACAATGAAGACAGTGATCTATTCTCACCGCAGTATTGTTTTTCTTATCAGGAAAGTATCCGGTATGCTTTATGTATAAATAGGTGTCAGAAAGTTTAGTGAGTCTTACAGCTGTGAAAAATTAGACGAGGAAGAATTGCAAAATTCGGGGTTTGTGACCTTTCTGTTTGTGTTGTTTTCACCTGATCCGGGCAGACGTTGAGATGTTCTGCTGTTAACTGTGGAGGCGGTTCAGAGCTGCAGGTCACTGACCACAGATAAGCACTTGGATGTGAGCCAAACCTCTTCTGCTGTGGAGAGTATGCACTAGTGGTCTGTCTGCTCTTTGGCACCAGAACTCACCAACCAGTTCAGGTGTTCTCCCCTGAGAAACCCTGTTAAGCTGCTTGCCGGCAGCCTCTTATGTTGGTTCCTAGAAGCCGCTGAAACCTGTCATTATTTTTGACTCGGGTTTCTGAGAACACAGTTAATCAGAAGGATACCATAGCTGGGATGGTACAGGTCAAACCCTCATTTGACACCCGCATGAGGACTTCCCACGGTTGTGAATGGATTAAAGTATGGGAATCTGATGCTTCCTGTTTTTGTGCAGCTATACTACTATTGTGTTTATGTTCCGCAGTGTCAGTCAAGATACTTATCAGTGTGGTGGAGGAAATACTGAAATATTTCTCAGTCTGTATTCTACATTAAAATGGTTCTAAAAAAAAAGTGGTATTAAAGTAAAGTTGCAGCAAGATGCAGAATTCATGTGACCTGAGGTTAGGCCTTAGAAATGAAGAATACGTCTGAATTTTTGTGCCTGATGTTAATATATACCAGATATATTGTATGCTCTGTACAAAAGTACAGATGAACATTTTAAAAATAAAATTAAAGCCTGGAATCTAAATTAGTAGTACTCCCAGTTTTGGAGAACATCATATTAGAAAAAATCAACTAGAAGCACCAGCTAGTAGTTAATGATTGTTTTACCTTCTCAGATACTGATGAGTCACAGCACCTCTCATTTATATCATTGTATAGTGAACATCTTTGCATTTTTGGTTTTTGGGTCGACACAATGAGTACCCTGACCTGCAATAATCCTAATTATTATCATATATTTGTTTTAAAAATTGTTTATTTGAAAAATAATAATTCCACTGATTGGGATACATCCCAAATGAGTATTAGAGCAACACCACACAAGTGAAACATTCCATCTGCCACATGAGAAACTAAGATGTTACTGAAACAAGTTTAAAAATGTGAAGACCTTTTCTTAAATAATATTTTATTTACAGGAAGTAGTATTTAATAAATAAATAATAAATTAGATAATATTTTATTCAAGAAAAGGCAACATAATATTTTTCTTTTTACTAATTTAGATATTACGCACTTTTTTCTAATTTTCTTTGAATAACTGTAGTGACTGTGTTGGTGCTGTGCTTTGAAAGTTTTATGTTTTTTGAAAGCTAAATTAAATAGAAGGAGTTTGTTTATTTGAAACAATTCTGCTGGAACAATAATGTATCCATGACAGCAGAAGTGGGCCTCACAAGATATACTGAATATTAGTATCCTGTTCTTTGTCAGTTTCATTTTCTGGGCTGCTTGCCTCACAATATTTCAAATTAAAATACATTTTTCTGTACAGATTGCTAAAAAATAAAACTGCTTAATTGAGATGCCCCTAAGACATGATTATTTTGATTTGAGTCATAGTTAACTGACTTGTGTAAGACAACTTTATTTTTGCACATTGATGACAGTCTCGTCCTTTCTCTTTTCCACCTTGCCTGTCTCACAGAGTCTGGCCCACGTGGAGGCCTTCATAGACTTCAGTGAGGATGAGCTCATAGAGGACGGGGTGTTAAACCAAGGTATGTATGCACTTTAACCTTTTGTCCTGCAGCACAACAACAGGACAGTCGTCCCCGGGGGCTTTAAAGGAGGTGAGGGGATCCGAGGACGCTGTTTCTCTCTAAGGAGAGCAGTTCGGCTGGTTTTCCTGTTTGGATCTGCAACTGGCTAAGCGGTCAGTTTGCCGCACCGTAGGGAGAAACCGACATCCAACTGTTCAAAAGACAGTTTCCTTAGGAAGTGTGGGCAAAAGACCAGAGGGACAGTAGAGGCATTCGTCTTACCTTCAAAGACAAGTTGTCATGTAGGTCACGAGAGCAGTGCAGTCAGCAGCGCTACTGTTCTCTCTGTGACCGGGTTTCCCATGTTCACAGCGTATATGAGGGAGTGTGAATGCTGGAGGGGCCTGTCTCCCCTGAGTCTGACGCCTGCTGTCTGGCACTGCCAGAGTGCCCCAAAAGCCTCTGATGTTGTGACGTTTCGACACTTTAAAGCCTGAGACAATTGTTTGTTTTAGTGGCACGGAATGTTGGCTCACGCCTCTGAGCAGAAAATAATAATAGACTTGCTTCCAAAGATAGCAAACCTGACTTAAATACTTTCTATTTCCACCTGCAAACACACGGCAAGATAACAAGATCGGCCGTTTTCTTAAATGTTGCTGCAAGTCAACACAATTTCAATGAATTACTGTTATTGAGTCAAGCAATATACTCAAGAATATTTTCTCCATAGGAATGATGTATTTTTGCCAAACTGTATTTTCTAAATCATTTTTATTCATTTCATTTCATTTATTGATTTATTTTTAAAATGGGACAAAAAAATCACTTTTTGCTTTCCACGTGTGCTGAAAGAGACAAAGTCCATGACCCATTTTTCATGCAGACACCAGGGGACAGGCCTTTTTCCTTTAAAGCACAGAAATTCCTTTTTTACAAGGCCATGAAACTGAAGCTACATGCAAAACCTCAGTCACGTCCTGTTCCCTCTGCTGTCGTTCTGTCTGTCACCGCCCACAGTGGACAGGTCGCTGTGTGATCTGCAGGCAGAGATGGAGCGACACCTCAAGGATGAGAGGAGGGGCGAGCGGCTTCGCAGCGGAGTCCAGGTGGTCATTGCAGGAGCCACCAACGCAGGGAAAAGTAGCCTCCTTAACGCACTCTGTAAGAGAGCCAAGAACACAACACACACACACGCACACACACGCACACACAGCAAAGGGATTAAGATTAAAGTCTGCTCACTATCCGCTAAATACAGACCTTACTGTTGAATCATAGCGCTGTTAGCCATGGTTCAGAAGGGGAGGAAGGCCACATCTGTCATACCAACAGCTTGGAGTCACGAAATTTTATCAAATGTGCATAATTCATTAAAATGCAAATACTGTGCTCAATGTACAGAAAGTGAGAGAAGTATCCTTGACAAGGTAGGATTTTAAGGAGAAAAACCTTTCAAGAAGCAGTAGGCTGAAGTTGAAATAAGTGTGAAAGTAGACATATGGTTGCGTTTTATAAAGTGACACCATCATCTAGTTCAGTTGCAAATTGAAGAAATCTTTAATTTTTTATTTTCACAAACAGACAGGTAATCTTTTTTCGATGTAAAAGAATGGAGGACAGAAGACTTTTATCTAATGTTTCATCTATTCTCTGAATGTGTCTGTGCTGCAGGTGACAGTGGATTTATTGTCTGCATTTAATTGCATTTGAAGATGCAGCAGTGAGCAGTTATTAAAGAACCAGCATATAAATAAATACACTGTAAGCAAACTCTTATTATAGGTCACATGTAATTCCATAATGTATAAATGTTGCAGTATTAAATCGCTTCTCCTTATGTTTCTAATTATGTGTACGTGTTTGGACTATGCACAGCTTAGGTATTGTTGAGAGGTTGTATCTGTTTAGGATATTGTTTCCTGAAGTCATTTAGAATCACTTTATATAAACTATCCAGACTAGACGCTCAGCTGGCGCTCGTCAGAGCTTGCTATCAGAATAATAAGCACATTTGTCAAACTTCAGATAAAATCCTGTTATGCTTTCCTGTTCTGATTAATCATCCCCATGCTGAGGGCTCACATCCAAACAGCAACACAAAGAATGATCGGGAAGCATTATTGGACATGGGATACATGAGGACTGATTAGATAGACAGGTGCAGCACAGCTGATGTGTTCGGGTTAGTGCTTTGATATTCAGTTATCACTAAAAAAAATCCTTCCTGTCATTTAGATAATGTCATCTTTACATAATTTACTCAGCAAACTCCTTTGTCAACAACAGAAGTTGGCAGATTCAAGTTAAAAATTAGCATATTTTTTAAGAAAACATTAGAGCACAAAATAGTCAGCTGTGTTAATCCTAATAATTATGTGATGAGAAAAAGAATCTATAGTATAAAGTAAAAGAGTTACACAGTGGTCCTGAAGAAGCTAAATTCACAAGGTCAGTCCCCCTGTCCAGCATTGTCTTTATTATGGAGAACAAGGATCACTAGTAAATACTCACTAGAATCAAATATGTATTATTCCATGGCTGGAAGTAGTTCCCAACACCCTGTTTCAGTGCTGAAAAACAACAAGGCCAAACTGTCTGTGGAAATCATTTTTCCTCTGTTTTGTTTTTGTTTTTTTAATAAAACTGTATATTCTGACCTGTTTTGTCAGGTTATGTTTTCAGTAGCAATGAACTGAGTGCCAGAAAATTCATAGACAGAGGTGGTTTTCTTGATAATAAGGAAATTCAGAAATATCACCAACCTTATGCTTTAACCTTTTCTAAATGCAGGCCAGAGACCTGCAGCCATTGTGTCTCCCATCGCTGGGACCACCAGAGACGTAGTGGAGACGGCCCTGGACATCGGCGGCTTCCCCGTCCTCCTGAGTGACACAGCAGGCCTCAGAGACAGCCCCGACCTGGTGGAGAGAGAGGGTGTCCGCCGGGCTCGGGAAAGGTAATAACTTTGAGATTTATACAAAGAAGTCCAGCTATCCTAAATTCAGGCTGGAATGTTTGACTTCCGGGTACAGGACAGAAGAACAGGACAATAGTGCATGTAGAGGACTGCTTTGCTGCTTCAGCGATTACTCGCGTGTATAATTTATCAGAGCAAATTAGCCCGGAGACTGATAAAAATTGTCCTTGTAGACAAAGAAAGGAAGAAATAAGTCATTTCTTTTTCCCTGTACACCTTGCTGTATTTTTGTCATGTCTATGTATTCCCCAGAGTTTACATTATTGCTGAGCCATGGTTATAAATACATAGGACAAACACTCTAAGGAGGTTGCATAATGAAGGGCCACCTTTCCTTGAGTATTTACCTTTAAGAGGTTTTTCATGTGTGTTGGAGGGAATGGACAAATATATCCATCCATGGTCATCTGTTTACATCAGGGAAGAGTAAGCAAACACTCAGGCAGAAGAATGGACACGCTGGCGAACGCACACTATTAAATCAACTTTTATAGACAATTACATGAACAGTGACATGTTTTATTACACACAAGTTTGATGTTTGAGAACCTCAGATAAGAGAATGGATCTAAATTCCCACTGTCACCATGATTCTCACTGAATCTGCAGAAGAAAAAAAAAAGTTTTGACTTAGTTTGCAGAAACAGGAGAGCTTCAGTTATTTTTTTTAAATGTCAGTGCTATCACACGTTGCTCAAAGCTGACTGAAAGACTTCAATCTACAGAACATCAGGACATCAGATAATATTCAACATAAAGTATGACAATTTTCATGTCAAAAAGATGAATGTTAAGTGTTTCCCAAAGTACTTGTGTTCTTGGCAGGTGGAAAACATCAGACACAGCAATTAAGCATTATATCATCCATGAATTGAAACCAGTGCTAAACAAACAAGAGGCAGATGATCTCAAGTGACTGGGCCTACTGAGTGGGAAGGGATTCTGTTTGGCATGACATTTTATTCTAACAATTATTTGCATATACTAGTGCATCTCAAAAAATTTGAACATCGGGAAAAGATTTTTTTTTTCCGTAATTTGTTTCAAGAAGGAAAATTTAAATATCTTCTGTATTCATGACATGTAAAGGAAAATATTCCTAGCCTTTTTTGGTTTTATTTTGATGATAATGGCTTTAGCTTATTAAAAATCTAAATTATTGGAATATTTCCAAAGATCAATCAATAAAACGATTTATGATCGAGCAATGTCCAACTTCTGAAGAGCAGGCTCATTTATCTACTTAATACTTTCTTTGGGTTCCTTTTCCACAAATTGCTGCATCAGTGCCGCGTGTCATGGAGACAATCTGCCTGTTAAACTGCTGAGGTGTTATTGATGCCCAGGGAGCTTTGTTAGCAACCTTCAGTCTGTATTTGTGGGTCAGATGTTTCTCATATTCTTCTTGACAATACCCCAAATGGGGTTGTTTGGGGTTCTGGTCGGGTGGGTTGGCTGGTCAGTCAGGCACAGTAATAACACGGTCAGTAAACCATTTGGTAGTTTTAGCACAGTGGGAAGGTGCTGTTCTGCTGGGAAAGGAAATCGTGGTCTCCATAAAATTTGTCAGCAGGTGAAAGCATGAAGTGCTTTAAACTCTCCTGGTAGATGCTACATTGGCTTTGGACTTGATGAATCACAATGAACCAGCAGATGACACGACTCCTGAAGTCATCATAGACTGTAAAGCGTCTCACTGGACTTGGATTCTGTGTTGCTCCACTCTTCCTCCAGACTCTAGGACCTTGATTACCCATTAAAATGCAAAATTTACTTAATCTGAGTAACAGTCCAGTTTGTTTTCTTCTTAGATGTTGTGTCTGTTTCAGGGGTTGCTAAATATTGGGAAAGCGACAGTAGTAGCTCCTTCTGTAAAGACGTCTGTGCGTGACGGCTCTTGATGCATCATCAGCCTCATCAAAATTAAAAGAAAAAAGGCCTGGAATATTTTAAGTGAGATGTTTCTAGAATATATTAAAATTTTACTTTCTTGAGTAACTGATGGAAAATGTTAAACCTTTTCACCATATTCTTTTTTTTTATTTTTAGAGACACTAGTACCTGGCTGTCTTAAGTTTGCCTGGATTTTATTAGAAGGTGACAAACAGCTGAAAATCCTCATAAAGATGTGACTACAAAAATACTTTTCAGTGCAAATATTCCTTTATAACTTTAATTTTCGTTTGAGTTATTTGGATGACCTGGTGCTTCTATAGGAAGGGTGTGCAGCAGCTTGTGTTCTATAGGAAACTTTGTGTGCAGGGAGCAGGACAGACGTTGTGACCTGGGTCACTACAGGAAGGACATGGTAAGTACAAGCATCCGCTGTCACTGCTGCTGCTACCGCACAATTGGACGGATGCAAGAAATGTGAATACCACTTGGAGTAATTAATTAAAGATGTCACAGCTAGTGTTTTTTGGCTGTGCCTTATGGTTCTTTAGTGAGACAAAACAACAGAGAGGCAAGTCTCTGCTCTGAGCTTAGTGGTGTACAGCCTGGAGCCGCTGCAGGAAAAGGTATTTTAAGTAACTCAGTATTTCCCAGTGCTGATATTGCAATTGCAGGTTGTGAACTAGAAAAATGTACCCAAGACACCAGAAAATTTTAATAGGTTATTTGAAAATGTCATCAGTCACTTTCAGGCTGAATGTTGAGGCAGATTATTTTTTCTCCAGGGTGGAGCAGGCTGATCTGACGCTGGTGGTTGTGGACTGTGCTGGTCTCCTGTCTGAGCACCAGCAAGCTGCAGGCTTCCTTCAGGAACACCTGAGGAGTGTGCTGGCATCTGAGGAGCAGCCTGGCACAGGTACGATATGTTGGCCTCATGTGCTGCTGCTTCATCTGGACTGTCGCTGACAGTGTGGCTGCATTTGAAACTTCAAGCACAATAAAATGTAAAATGTTTGACTTTTATCGGTTGCTGTTTCAGCTGTCTAGTGGAGTTACAGTGTGTTATTGGACAGCTCCTTTTACATCATGACCTGAAATTACTCTGCTCAGTTCTGTGATTGCCTACAGCTCTATCTGGCAGCATTATATGTAGTGGTGGGATAATCCAAGTGATTACAGGTTGGAACGTGAGTTTTCAGTCATCCAGGTAAATCAGGCTGAGATTTTAGTGCCTCACTGCTCACATACCTCATAATTTCCTCCAGACAGGTGTCTCCTGGTGCTGAATAAGACTGATCTGCTGCCTGAGAAGCAGAGACAGAAGCTGGACTTGGAGCTGAGAGGAGTCTCTGGACTCCCTCCTGTCTGTCTGATATCCTGCCAGACTAAAGAAGGACTGAAGGACTTCCTCACAGTGCTGCACAGCAAAGTTAAGACTCTGTGAGTTGTTATAATTTATTACTTTGTGAGAGAACAGAACTACGACTGTGTCAGAAAGATAGATTTCTTCTGTGGGATGTTTAATGCATCTCTACAAACCAAAATGACAGCATGAATAAAAATTTACCAGGTAATGGTTATATAAACTTCCAATAGTAACTTTATGGAGCCTAAACTTGCCCTTTGAGAGTAACGGCTCATTTTTTACTGCAGTGAAATTTGTTACAATAAAAATTAGTGTATGTAAAACTCCATATAGAAATCACATTTTATGCACTTTCATGTAGGAGGTAAGGTGCTTTAAATTTAAGAAAAAGATTCAAAACTCAGAACTGCATATTTATCTTGTCTGTTCTGGTTTGTCACACTTACCGAAATAGATCACAAAATAACGAGTGTTTAATTGCTGTGGTTCGTTTTGTACTCTTCCTCTCAAAGGTGTGGCGACCCTCTGTCTGGTGCCCCCACCCTGACCCAGGCTCGCCACAGGGCCCACCTGCAGCAGTGTGTTGCGGCCCTATATCAGTATCAGCGGTACCGCGACACTGACCTGGCTCTGGCGGCCGAGGGCGTCCGATTAGCTCTCACCAGCCTGGGCCGGATCACTGGGCGTGTCGGGGCAGAGGAGATCCTGGATATCATCTTCAAAGACTTCTGCATTGGAAAATAGTCAAGTAGGAGTGAAAATGCTCAGAGAGGAAGGCATTACTGCATTTTTGCAGTTTCAGTTCAGAAAACGGGCAAAATGGCCCAGGTTTGGCATTGCGCCATGTTTTGAGGAACAAACAACAGTAGAAAGAACCAAATTAATGTTTTTGGCAGCAGAACACTCCCAAGATACAAAAATGTCTGTTTTCTGTTGATGGTTTTTATAAGACTGAAATAGTTTCAGCATGACGACAGGTGCCTCAGAGGTCCAATGTACTGAACTGTTTGGCAAGTCTTGAGTCGTAATTTAAAAATATATTTGAAAGCCTTTGATAGGTGAATATTGGCCTCTTGGGTCACAACATAACAGCCAAGATCTTTTAAAATAAAACCAGCTGCAGACCTCTGCAAGGTCATGGACGGAAGGTCTGGATGTTTCCTTGTGCTGCAGAAAGATGAATGCTTTTTTTTTTGTTGTTGTTGTTGGTTTTGTCTTCTTGTTTTTTCTGTGGGAGCTAGAGGGGCTGTTTGTCGTGCCACTGGATACAGATGATGACCTACTTGAAAGTCACGTTTATGTGGTCAGCAAAAATGTCAACATTGAAAAATATTTCTTGCACACAGTAATTAATGGTACATGGGATTTGTAATTTCAGTATGTATGATTGTATTTGTTTTTGTAACTAATAAAAATGGTCTCAAAAAAGACACCAAATATTTAAAAAAGGACTCATTACCTGTTTTGAAAGACGATACAATGCTCCATAGAGCTGGTGATAATCATGTGGCCCTCTTACAGTACATACAGTCATTTAATCCATTGCTAACGTAGATTGAATAGTGCAGCTTTAAAACACAAGTTACTGCAGATTTATTTATTTTTTATTAGTATAATCAAAGTTTTTGCTGTGTTTTAGTAAAGACATGTCAAAGACTTCACATGACTGCAAGAATTTTAATTATGTCTTTCACATGCAATCATCACACCCTCATCACATGAAATCGCAAAAGTATAATTACTACAGAACATGAATCAGTCGAATATCTTGCCACAAAGTAGCTTAAAACATTACGTGCTTGTGTGTGGATGTTCTCTGTTTTATTGTGAATTGCAGCTCATAAAGTAACAGATATACAGTCAGAGTGACCAGGCTCCCCTCTGTGGGAAAGAGACATTTTTGGAGTCAATGCTCTATGCGCCCTTTGTTCCCCTGTCAATCTGGCCTTGATCAAATATTTATGTTTCCTTGTTGAACTCCTCACCCTTCTTCCCCGGTTGGTTTCTTCTCTCCCAGTCTCTGACGACATTTGCCCCTCTGCACACCAGCGTCTCTTTGCCTTTTTGTATTTCTGTCCTCTGGTTGTGCTACCTGGCCTTTCCTCTTTCCGCACTGCTCTGTCAGCCTTCTCGTTCTCTTTCATGACCTTGTTGATTAATTACAACTCGGGGGAAGTTTCAGCTAAAAGTGGGACCTGCTGTCGTACAAATTAGTGGTAGTAAATTTTCAGAGCTTTGCCTTTGAAGTTCTGCCTGTGTGTAGCGTCCTTTAGACTACAGTGTTTACTACAGATGTGAAAATCAGCTGGATGCGACAGTCCCAGGATTATACATTTCTGAGACCTTACACATTGGTCGATCCACCACTCACTGGAATCTTGTGTGGAAATTAATGGTCCCCAGAGGATGAATCCTGCTGACTTTGTTATTCTTCATGAACTTTTCCTGTTGTGCCACCATGAAGCTGACGTTTGCAATTTTATGTTTTTTTTCTCAACAAATATGTAATGGGTTGCTTTTTGTGATATATAATTATTGCATATGTTTGTTAAAATATAAAAAAACTTATACATTACATTTACATGCAAAAAT